>NW_024068549.1:0-134060 GCF_009389715.1 Phoenix dactylifera
AGTCATGGTTCATTCAAGTCCTAATTGGATTAGGACTAGCATAGATTGAACCCAATTTGGCTAATCCTAATTAGATTAAGATTAAACCATGAGAGAGGCACCTAATCCTCTTTGGAAGAGGATTAGGTTAACCAAGTAAGAGGGGCATCAGCCCCTCTCCACATGGCTAGGGCGACATGAAGAGAGGGGGCCGGCGCCCCCTCTTTGGTAAGTTATCATGGAGCTCCTAATTGTTAGGAGCTCCACTCCCTTTAAAAGGAGGACTAGGGCCGGCCCCCTTAAGATCAATCCTCTCCTTGCAGCCGTGGCGTCCTCCTCTTCCTCCTTGGTCTTCAACCGAAAGCAAGGGAGCAAGAAAGATCTCTTGGCGGTCCTCTTCTTCCTCCTTCGTTTGGGATTCGACGCAAGGGAAAGCAAAGGCTGCATCTAGCCTTCTTGTTCTTCTTCAAGATCCCTTCTTCTTCCTCCTCCACTCAAGCACAATTAAGGGTTGATTGAAAGAGAGGAGATCAGCCATCAAAAGCTATCTCTGCAAGGGAGCTAGCACCCCGGTGAGATAGAGAGCTTGGATCGGTTCCTGCTTCGTGTGGATACCCGTAGAGGCCGGACGTTTGAACGGCTTCAAGCGAACCCTCTTCCAAAACCACGAATTCAGATTTGCGGTGATCATCTACCCGCGCAAGGTGAAGATCTGATCTTCCTAATAGTTTTAAAAGTTTTTAATTCTTACCTAATTACGAAAGGTCTCGAAACAACGTTCATGGCGATGAAAGTCGATCCCGCACATGCCTCTTCCGCCGCCATCTGATTTAATTTTTGAAATATCAGCGGCATGGGCGGGTTCCCAACACCTACCCCAGTCTAGTTAGAGAGATGTTTAGTAATATGGCCTTAGGAGACTCGGGGTACACTGCCTATGTCCGAGGGACATTGATAGAGATCAATGAGGATACCCTATCTAGTGTATTACAAATCCCTAAAGACGGTGAGGCTCCGACCTCACATCCCCAAAGGAAAATAGCCCTAAACCTAGTTTTAGGACGAGAGGACTGTGGCCCTCTTGATGTGGTTAACTCACAAGACCTAAATGCCGAGATGAGACTACTTTTGAGTATTGTCAACCGGGTCTTGTTTCCAAAAACCGGTCGCTTCGATTTTGTTTCGGAGCGAGATTTAGTCATCATGCACCACATCCTACTAGGGATTCCCCTAAATCTCCCTAGACTTATGCTGAACTACATTTCTATATGTCATAGGTATTCTAGGTTTAGCATACCCTATGGGATGATCTTTACCCTAGTATTCAAACATTTCAAGGTTCAAATTCCAGAAAATGAGCCTGCAAAACCCTTGAGAAACACCGACTACTATAATGAAAGCACAATGCGTAGAATGGAGTTTCACAAGGTAGATGGGTCTTGGGTCAAGGTACCAAAAAGAAAATCTCAAACCTTAGAGCCCGAGATCCCACATCAGGAGCCTGACCACCACTCTCCTCCACATAGCCACATGGCCTTCCCTGATGTTCCCTCCAGCTCAGCTGGACCTTCCACATTTGTGCCTCCTCCTCCTCCAGTCAGTGGGCCCTTCTCCCTATCAGAAGAACAGATGCGCACTTTAGCATCTGTAATATGCCAGCAGATGAGGGAGGAGATGAGATCGATGATTTCTGCTGAGTTGGCCCCCATCAGAACCTCACATGAAGGGCTTCTACAAGAGTTGAAGGAAATTAGAGCCCAGATAGAAGCTACAGCGACAGAACTAGTTCATGTGAGTGCCACCCAATCCTTCAGATCAATTGAGCTACAGGATGACTTGAAGAGCATATCAAAAAGCCTTCAAGAATTGACAAGCCCTGGAGGCAATGTGGGCACTGTGGTTGCCCAACTTAGAGGAAGAATTGAAAGGGCAAGCATTGAATTTGAAGCACTAGTGGCAGCCTTCCATCAATCTCAAGGAGAGCAGTTCAAAACTCTACTGGACTCAATTAATGCATTTATAGATGCAGCTGCTAGGGCTTATGAGCAACGTCGCCGATGAGGGATATTTTGTAGACATCTAGGGTTCATCTGTTTTTGTAAAACCCTAGGCTCATTTTGACACTTCTTTTGTATTAGGAATCAATACTTGTAATGATTTCCTTTTTTTAACCTTGTAATGCCTTCAAATGATTGCAATGACATATGAATGACATACAATCTCTTTTGAAATGCCTTCAAATGTTTGTTTCAAATCCTGTGGAATCAAACTTTGTATATGTGATTCTGTGTTGTGCCATAAAAATCTCATAACATATCTTAAGTGTTCAAATTTGACACAATTTATCAATGCATATAAAACAGGGGGAGCACATCTTATGATAACTATTTTAAACAAAAAGAGGAGTCTGAAATGAATTCCAAAACAAAGGGGGAGTGAAATGAATGCTGAATTCTTTAATAAAAATAACTTGAATATCCTTGAGTGGTTCATGGTAATATGCTGAATTCTACTAGGATTTGAGTTTTAAGTACCTAAGGATAATTTGTCCCCTTCATTGTTGATGACAAAAAGGGGGAGTAGAACCAATATAGATATTGGATATATTGGAATGCAAAATTTATGGAGTGTATTGAGTAGATATATATATATGGAGTATATGGAGTAGAACCTAAATATGGAATGCAAAATTTACACTCATACTTTAAAAAAAATTGAATTAGAAAAAGATATAATTGAAGAATATTGGCCTTAAGATAATTGCCCTTCTGGAAAAGAAAGGGGGAGTCAAAAAGAACTTAGCCTTCAATTATCTTTAGCATCAATATTTCATTAATTTAAATTTTAACTTGATTCAAATTCAGTTGATATGCTAAAATTGCTTAAGAGCTATTAAGATCAATCTTATGCATAAGGATGGAACTGAAAGTTGACTATTTTGAATTATGCACACTGTATCTAGCTCAAATCAAAACATTATACTTGTACATCTGATCAAATACTGTGTATATGTTTAAATTTCGAATTTTGCATATACTCAGTGTTTTGTCATCATCAAAAAGGGGGAGATTGTTGACCCCCTAATGGATTTTGATGAATACAAAACACTAGAGTATAATTTCATTTATCTTAACAATTTATTTGAGAATTTCAGGTGATTAATTAACAATATTGTTAAGAAATGTCTAGGCAAGTTCCCATAATTTTTAAGGATTTATTGAAGAATTTTTGAGTTGAAGAAAATAGATCAGGGACAGCCGAGACGTCTCCGGGTTGTCTCAGAGACGTCTCTGGCACAAACAGGAAGAACTGGCACGTCTGGAGACGTCCTCGGCACCTGGCGAGGCGTCTCGCAGGGTCGGAGTCGACTCTCTCAGAGGCGGCAGAAAGGCCGATTTCAAGGGATGCGTGCGAGTCGTCTCCACAGGACGCGGAGTCGTCCCCGCGAGTAAAAAGCAGACTTCTGGAGTCGTCCCCGAGGTAGCAGGGTCGACTCTCTCAGGGTATTCCAGAGGATGTCTTTTTCGATGATAAAACAGCGGAGACGTCCCCTGAAAAAGCGGAGTCGACTCTCTCAGAGAATTCCAGAGGACTTGTTTTTCGAAGATAAAACAGCGGAGTCGTCCCCGAGGCAGCGGAGTCGTCCCCATGTAAAAAGTGCAAACATCCCGAGACGTCCCCGTAAAGTGCCGAGGCGACCCTCTCAGAAAAATAGAAAAACAAGCATTCAAACGGTTCATCATCAGAGTCGTCCCCGTAAAGCGCCGAGTCGACCCCAAACAACGTCAAAAGAAAAATCTTACAGCCGAGACGTCTCGCGTTGAAGCGGAGACGTCTCCGGAGCGCCTGGGACGCGACTGACACCTTTTGCAGGTTTGTTTGAATTTCAAAACGTTTCTTTCTTTGTGTCTAACGGCTATATTTGCTTTTTGGGCTATAAAAGGGAGCTCTTAAGTGCCTTCCAACAACTTCTCACCAACCCAACACAAGATCATTCAAGAGAGAAGTAAGAGAAAAAGGTTCAAGGGAGTTAGTGCATTCAAGTGAAGAAATCAAGTGCTTTCAAGCTTCCCAACTGATTTCGAGCTCAACTACTCTCTCCCGATCGGCATTCAAAGCTCACATTCAAGACAACGCAATCCACATCGGAAGAACCACCATTTCCCACGCTTCCAACGGCTAAAAGGGTTCTTCCGGGTTTTGTTATTTCTCACTGTTTTATCTGCTTATTTAGAGCTTTCAAATCTTTTGTAAAACCTTTGGTTATTGTGCTTGTTCCAGTCAAGGGACTTGGAACAAGGAAAAGGCGTCCCAAGCCTAGGTGAAATTGGGGGTTGTAGGGTTCGTTGTTAGCCCGGTGTAAAACAACGAGTTGGGTAGTGCACTCGCAAAACTACCGGACTGTAATCTTGGATTATAGTGGAAATTCCCAAAGGTGCTTTGGGGAGTGGATGTAGGAGCAGTGGAATCTCCGAACCACTATAAAACCTTGTGTTTGCGATTGTCTGTTTTCATACCTCTATTTTTACCTTAGCTCATACATTTGTGTGTTTTATTTTTAATTGGACAAAAGTTTTAAAACACCCAATTCACCCCCCTCTTGGGTGACCATCTCTGGGCAACACATACCCTGTAAGATATCACACTCCCTTACCAACCATCGGATGTCTCTGAAAAGCAAATGCTATGCTCCCCTCTGCCCTTCCTATAGAATCCACTCCACCACCTCTGCCGAGTCCCCTCCTCAAGGATGATGCGCCTAGCCCCTAGCACTTGTCTCTCATAGAAGATACCCTTCCACGCTGTCCGGAGCTCCGCCCCTAATGCTGAAGCCTCGGAAGAGCGACATCCCCCAGTAGCGACCAACCTGGAGTCCTGATCTTTGATCATGAATGCAACTCTGGATCCATCACTACCACCAGGCAAGCTACCATCAAAGTTCACCTTGAGATGCTGGGGGAAGAGGGGCTCCCAAGAAACAAGGATAGACTTGGGGTGTTGTAATTGTTGGGAACCCGCCCATGCCGCTGATATTTCAAAAATTTTTCAGATGGCAGCGGAATCGGCATGCGCGAGTTCGACGTTCATCACATGAACGTTGTTTCGAGACCTTTCGTAATTAGGTAAGAATTAAAACTTTTAAAACTAATAGGAAGATCAAATCTTCACCTTGCGCGGGTAGATGATCACCGCAAATCTGAATTCGTGGTTTTGGAAGAGGGTTCGTTTGAAGCCGTTCAAACGTCCGGCCTCTACGGGTATCCACACGAAGTAGAGAACCGATCAAAGCTTTCTTGTCTTCCCGGGGTGCTAGCTCCCTTGCAAAGACTTCTTTTGATGGCTGATCTCCTCTCTTTCAATCAACCCTTGATTGTGCTTGAGAGGAGGAAGAGGAAGAAGGAACTCAAGGAAGAAGAACACAGCTTCTGCAGCCTTCTTTCTTTTCCCCGCGTTGGAAGAAGGATTGGAGGAAGAGGAGGCGGACAAGGCTCTCTTCTTTTTCCTTCTTGTTGGCGGCTGAACCAGGGAGTTGGGAGAGGGTGGCGGCAGCAAGGAGAAGAGGATTCAATTGCTTAGGGCGCCGGCCCCTAGTCCTCCTTATAAAGGGATTGGAGCTCCTAACTTTTAGGAGTTCCAATGACAACTTGCCTAAGAAGGGGGGGCGCCGGCCCTAGCTTCTTCATGTCGCCCTAGCCAAGTGAGAGGGGCTGATGTCCCTCTTACTTGGTTAACCTAATCCTCTTCCAAAGAGGATTAGGTGCCTCTCTCATGGTTTAATCCCAATCCAATTAGGATTAGCCAAATTTGGTTCAATCTACGCTAGTCCTAATCCAATTAGGACTTGAATGAATCATGACTCAATTGAACTCTTCAATCCTAATCCTATTAGGAGTCATGTTGATTCATTAGATTAATAATTAATTTAGACTTAAAGAATCCTAATCTAATTAGGATGTATTTAATTTTAGTCCTAATCCAATTAGGACTCTTATTTGAATCCGAAGTCCTAATCCAATTAGGATTTCTAGGAATCCTACTCCAAGTAGGAATCCAATTTTAATTCAAAATTCCTAATCTCATTAGGATTGTAGGAATCCTATTCTAAGTAGGAATTCCAGTCCTACTCCAACTAGGATTCCCAGTCCTAATCCAATTAGGACTCTAGGAATCCTACCCGAAGTAGGATTCTTGTTTCAAGTCCAATTAATTAATTCCTTTTTCTTTCTTCAACTTTTTATCAATCAAATTGATTTCTTGTGATTCCTAATCACGATTTCAACCATCGGATCGGTCAATACTTCTAGTGTGTGTGACCCCATAGGTTCTATTCTGACTGGTAGTGAGATATATTGTGATCTCTATCACTATATCATTGAAAACTCCTTTCAATGGGTTGGAACGATTCCAACTCAACTCATTAGGGTTTATCGATCATCAAGATAATCCCTATGAGTCCCACCATCCACCAGTGACACCTAGCAGCATGTAGTGGCTACCCAGCAGAATGGAATGATGAACCTCTAGGTGCAGTTAACGTGTGATACAGTCCTACTATCGTGGATCCCTACAGGACGGAGGTCATGGACAACTCGTCAAACCCCATCGTCTGTCATATGTCAAGATTTATTCGACTTGAGTTCGATAGTGGAAAACTCTTTTTCCACTTTACTGCCCTGGCCAAGGTCTTAGAACTCAGTCTAACAAATCACATAGGATCACTCCTCTTCTATCAAGGTCGATAGATTCCTTATAGGTGCATACCCTACTCCTACAGTGAACCTACTGCAGCCAATCTACACTGCATGGACCCATATGGCTAGAGACCATGTATGTGTGCAGTCAAACTACAATAACCTCACTGTGAGTAGCCGAAGCACCGCAGGTCAAAGGACCAGTCACACTACTGCAACATCAAGTAAGTCACTGACGAGTGGATAGACATCCAAGTGACTTCTTGTCTTGGTCACGCTCAGTACCCTTGTTCTCTAACAAGCACCTGCACTATCACTTCAGTGTCCCTACACTGTGGACTCAAGTCTCGTCCATCCAGAAGGAAAGTGATCTGTGCACTGATCGGATCGATCACCGTCCTCGTGATGATCCATTGATCAGGAGCATTTAGAAATTAATCACCAATGATACATGGCTCAAATTCTCAACTCTTGAGAATATGTATCATCATCTTATTAATTTCTTGGACGATTCATAGACACATAAACAATATGAATGAAAAAGATGCCTTTTATTTATTCAATAATAAATAGTCAAGTACAAAATTATGTCCCTAGAATCAACAATGTGTCAGCCAAATTGGCTTCTAGGGCATACATCTAACAATCTCCCACTTGCACTAAAGCCAATTGGTCATATATCTTAGGCCCATCTTCTCAAGGTGGGCTTCAGTCTTTTGCTGACTCAGCTGCTTAGTGAAAGGGTCTGCCACGTTATCCGCGGAGTCTACTCTCTGCACCTCTACATATTTCTTCTCCACATAGTCGCGTATGAGGTGAAAGCGCCGCTCTATATGCTTAGACTTCTGATGAGACCTTGGCTCCTTAGCAAGGGCTATGGCGCCATTGTTATCGCAGTAGAGTGTTATGGCATCTGATGTCATCACATCCAGCTCTGCAATGAATTTCTTGAACCAGAAGCCTTCCTTAGCAGCTTCAGAGGCGGCGATGTATTCGGCTTCCATAGTAGAATCAGCAATGATCGGTTGTTTAGAACTCTTCCAATTCACCGTACCACCATTGCACAAGAACACGTATCCAGATGTTGACTTCCTGTCATCGACATCAGTCATGAAGTCTGAATCTGTGTACCCTTCTACCTTTAACTCTGATGATCCTCCAAAAACCAAGAATAAATCTTTAGTTCTTCTCAAGTACTTAAGAATATTCTTCACAGCTGTCCAGTGTTCTTCACCTGGATTCGACTGATATCTGCTTGTGACACTCACAGCAAGAGCTATATCAGGTCGTGTACATAGCATGGCATACATGAGGCTTCCTATTGCCGATGCATAAGGAATCTTGCTCATGCGTTGAATCTCCTCAGATGTGTTGGGGCACATCTTCTTGGAGAGATGAATTCCATGCCTTAGGGGTAAGAGACCCCTCTTGGAGTTTTCCATGCTGAACCTCTTCAGCACCTCCTCTATGTACATCTTCTGTGAAAGGCCAAGCATCCTTTTAGATCTATCTCTATAGACCTTTATTCCCAAAATATAGGATGCTTCCCCAAGGTCTTTCATGGAGAATTCTTTTGACAACCAGACCTTGACCGAGGTTTGCATGGGAATATCATTCCCAATCAGGAGAATGTCATCTACGTACAGTACGAGAAAAGCGACAGCACTCCCACTAACCTTTTTATAAACACATGGTTCCTCCTCGTTTTTGATGAAATCAAACGTTTTGATTGTATCATCGAAACGAGTGTTCCAACTCCGAGATGCTTGCTTTAGTCCATAGATGGACCTTTGCAGCTTGCAGACCTTGTGATCTCTATCACTGGAAGTGAAACCCAAAGGCTGTTCCATATAGATATCTTCATCAAGATATCCATTCAGGAAAGCAGTTTTCACATCCATCTGCCAGATTTCATAGTCATGAAATGCTGCAATGGCAAGCAATGTCCGGATGGATTTTAGCATGGCTACAGGTGAAAAGGTCTCCTGATAGTCAATACCTTCGCGCTGACTATACCCTTTCGCCACAAGCCTTGCCTTATAGGTCTCTACCTCTCCATCCGAACCTATTTTTCTTTTGTAGATCCATTTGCATCCAATAGGTACAATACCTTCTGGTGGATCTACTAAGGTCCAGACTTGGTTGGAATGCATGGAGTCTATCTCTGACTTCATAGCTTCCAGCCATTTCTCGGAATCGATATCAGATATCGCCTCGTTGTAGGTTTTGGGATCCTGTATGTGATCCCTATCTCCCATCAGGAATATTTCCTCGGTATCCTCTTCTAGTATACCTAAGTATCTATCGGGAGGATGGGAGACCCTACTAGATCTACGAGGTGGTCGAGGGACATCGTGTACTGGCTCTTTATGAATGGGTTCAATAGGATCCATGACTCGTTGCTTTTCAGAGACTTTCTCTTCAAGCTCAATTTTCCTCCCACTGCCTTTATCAAGGATAAACTGATTTTCCAAGAAGATGGCATGACGGCTCACAAACACATTGTGATCCTCTGAGACGTAAAAATTGTATCCTAATGACTCTTTAGGATATCCTATAAAACGAGCACTTATGGTCCTAGCCTCTAACTTGTCCGCCTGTAGTCGCTTGACGTGGGCCGGACATCCCCAAATCTTGAGATGACCCAGACTTGGTTTCTTACCATGCCATATCTCATACGGTGTGGTAGGAACGGATTTAGAGGGAACTCTATTCAATAAATAAATTGCTGTGAGTAAGGCATCTCCCCAAAGGAACATAGGTAAATCAGTGAAGCTCATCATGGACCTGACCATATCCAATAGGGTCCGATTCCTCCTCTCTGACACTCCGTTGAGTTGAGGTGTACCCGGAGGTGTCCATTGTGAGACTATGCCGTTTTCTTTGAGATAGTCCCGAAATTCCCCACTAAGGTATTCTCCTCCTCGATCTGATCGAAGAGCCTTAAGAGGTTTTCCAGTTTGTTTTTCTACTTCATTCTTGAACTCTTTGAACTTTTCAAAAGAGTCAGACTTGTGTCTCATAAGATACACATACCCATACCGTGAATAATCATCGGTAAAGGTAATGAAGTATGAATAACGTCCCCTGGCTAGCACATCGAATGGGCCACATACATCTGTATGTACTAGGGTAAGTATTTCGGTGGTCCTCTCCCCATGTCCTACAAAGGGCAGTCTAGCCATCTTTCCTTGAAGACAGGACTCGCAAACTGGATATGACTCGGAAGTCAATGAGCCTAAGAGCCCATCTTTATCCATTTTGTTCATCCTATCTTCTCCAATATGGCCAAGTCTGAGGTGCCACAAATATCTTTGGTTTATCTCATCTCTGGATCTTTTGGATCCTTTGGCACTCACATCTTGCTCGGTAACATTCACAGATACATCCATATGTAAATGATAGAGACTGTCAATCATGAAACCACGTGCGACTATTTTATTTCTTAAATAAATAGAACAGCAGTCTTTGTCAAATGTAAAAACATGACCTTCCTGTGCTAGACATGAAACAGAAATCAAATTTCTGCTAGCAACAGGTACATAATAACAGTCTCTAAGTATTAAACTAAATCCAGACGGTAGTCGCAGATGGTAGGTGCCCACAGCCACAGCAGCAACTTTTGCCCCGTTGCCAACCCGAAGGGTTACCGCACCTTCCGCCAGCCTTCTACTTTCCTTTAGACCCTGCATGGTAGTGCACAAATGAGCACTAGAACCAGAATCTATAACCCAACTAGAAGTAGAAGAAACCGTTAGATTAGTTTCAATAATGAGCAAGTCTATACCTTCTGAAGGTGTGTCACCTTTCTTGTTCTTCAGGCTCTCGAGGTATGAAGGACAGTTTCTCTTCCAGTGGCCTTCGACATTGCAGTGGAAACATTTTCCTTTGTCGTTAGCCCTTTTCTTTTGAACTTCCTTCTTTGGCTTCTTGTCTTTCTTCTGCTTCTTTGCAGGCTTCTTTTTCTTCCAAGTAGACTTTCTCTTGGAACCAGAAGTCAACTCAGCAGCGAGGACATTGCCCCTTGAACCTTTCAAGGCTCCCTCAGCAGTTACCAACATGTTGATTAGTTCAGTCTTAGTGCATTCAATCTTATTCATGTGGTAGTTTACTATAAACTGACCAAATGAATCAGGAAGTGACTGTAGGATCAAATCCACTTGCAATTCCTTGTGCATGTCCATACCGAGTTTCTCAAGCTCCTCTAGGTCCTTGATCATGGTCAGACCGTGATCATGGACAGACTGCCCCTCGCGCATCTTCGCTTTGAAAAGCCTCTTGGACACTTCAAAACGAGCTGTGCGACTTTGCTCACCATACAACTCTTGCAGGTGTGCCAGTATGTCCCTAGCAGTCTTTATATTTTCATGCTGGCATTGGAGTTCATTAGACATAGATGCCATCATATAGCATTTTACTCTAATGTCATCGTCCAACCACTTTTTATGCATCTCACGCTGAACATCAGTGGGACGTGCTGGTAATGTGGGGATATCTGAATCGAGTATGTAGCCTATCTTCTCACAGTCCAAAACTATTTTGAGATTTCTAAGCCAGTCCTTGTAATTGGTTCCGGTCAGTCGGTTGGTCTCAAGAATACGGGTCAAAGGGTTTGAAGCCGACATTGTATCTGCAGAGAGTAAAGATTCTAGTCAGACTTTTGTACTTGATCCTAATCTGTCCTAAGGTCTTTTAGAACAAATTGTGACTCCCACTATTTTCTCGAATTCCTCACACTCCCCTGGTAGGAAAACGGAAATCCCACACGACTAGGGTTTCTAGTGGGTACTGCGGTCCCACCGATTTACATGCCACCTCACCTAACAGTTATTGGTGACACATAGATGGATGAGTGTACAACTCTTGTACAATGCTTCTCAAGCATGTAGCAGTGTAACTTGGTCTCTAAGCCATGAAAACCTCACCTAACAGTTATTGGTCCCATTTCTTAGTTAAGTCAGACCCACCGTATAACCGTAGGAATAAAGTCGTCATTGGGTCCTCACCTAACAGTTATTGGTGCCCAACCCCACCTTTACCCTACAACATCTCATGTCTATAGAGAGGTCCAGCCCCCCGATGCAACTTGACCACTGTGTCCAGCCGAGACAAGTCAACATCAGAAAGGCCTTAGCAGCTCTACTACAGTGGAAGACCTATTGACTTAATATTGGTTAATCAGGTCTTAGTGTTTGCAACTTGAGCCTTTCATAAGAGGTAATCGAACAATTGGCCAGGTAAGCAGGTGGGAGGCTCCCCTTACTCAGAGAGTAAGGTCCTAATTAAGTAACCACCTTTCATGCTTTCCTAGACACCAATTAGATCAATTAATCTAATATGACTTGCTCATGTCGGTTCACTCTCGACTTGATTGAGGAGGTTTTGATTTAGGTCTCAATTGGGTTTGCTACATCACATGTAGACCTATCTACCCGACTCTCATTCACATCACATGCAAACGGCGCATTGCAGGCAGTTATAATCGCGGCAATAATTAAAGCTAAACTTTAACTAGGTGATGATCATGGATTCTAATTAGGTCGTATTACAAGCACATGCACATCAATTGATCAAGTGGTCTTCAACTCTTGAATTGGTTCCAAGCCTCCTTGATTCGATCCTTGATCAACTCTTGATCCCATCGCCATCAACCGCTTAGATCACCTTTCATCTCATGCCTTTGCTTCAACTTGATCGTTGATGTACATCACATCACAGAAATACAACCAGATGTAAAATAAAAATAAAAATAAATTACATCTCCTTTTAGGAGGCACGCAGGCCTCTCAAAACATCAAATAAGATGCATGCAAGCATCTGTAAAATTTACATGACATCGCAGATCACATCGCAGGTCATTACATTTGATACCAAAAGGGTTTGAATCCTATGATCATCACCGTATGCTACAATTATAATTTTCAGATCTGAAACTTAACTGATTATATCATGACATAGGTCACTGATCATGCTAATCATGATTCTAAACTTTGTAATCCCATTAACAATGCAATTAGAATCATCTTTTTATCACATAAAAATCAGCATGTAAAAATCAGCACCCCTGAAAAATCTGCATGCAGAATTTTTCAGCATGCATGATCATTTAATTTTCAGATCTAATATGCCTTTAGATATTTAATTCTTACCTTAATCTACGAAGCCTAGGCTCTGATACCACTGTTGGGAACCCGCCCATGCCGCTGATATTTCAAAAATTTTTCAGATGGCAGCGGAATCGGCATGCGCGAGTTCGACGTTCATCACATGAACGTTGTTTCGAGACCTTTCGTAATTAGGTAAGAATTAAAACTTTTAAAACTAATAGGAAGATCAAATCTTCACCTTGCGCGGGTAGATGATCACCGCAAATCTGAATTCGTGGTTTTGGAAGAGGGTTCGTTTGAAGCCGTTCAAACGTCCGGCCTCTACGGGTATCCACACGAAGTAGAGAACCGATCAAAGCTTTCTTGTCTTCCCGGGGTGCTAGCTCCCTTGCAAAGACTTCTTTTGATGGCTGATCTCCTCTCTTTCAATCAACCCTTGATTGTGCTTGAGAGGAGGAAGAGGAAGAAGGAACTCAAGGAAGAAGAACACAGCTTCTGCAGCCTTCTTTCTTTTCCCCGCGTTGGAAGAAGGATTGGAGGAAGAGGAGGCGGACAAGGCTCTCTTCTTTTTCCTTCTTGTTGGCGGCTGAACCAGGGAGTTGGGAGAGGGTGGCGGCAGCAAGGAGAAGAGGATTCAATTGCTTAGGGCGCCGGCCCCTAGTCCTCCTTATAAAGGGATTGGAGCTCCTAACTTTTAGGAGTTCCAATGACAACTTGCCTAAGAAGGGGGGGCGCCGGCCCTAGCTTCTTCATGTCGCCCTAGCCAAGTGAGAGGGGCTGATGTCCCTCTTACTTGGTTAACCTAATCCTCTTCCAAAGAGGATTAGGTGCCTCTCTCATGGTTTAATCCCAATCCAATTAGGATTAGCCAAATTTGGTTCAATCTACGCTAGTCCTAATCCAATTAGGACTTGAATGAATCATGACTCAATTGAACTCTTCAATCCTAATCCTATTAGGAGTCATGTTGATTCATTAGATTAATAATTAATTTAGACTTAAAGAATCCTAATCTAATTAGGATGTATTTAATTTTAGTCCTAATCCAATTAGGACTCTTATTTGAATCCGAAGTCCTAATCCAATTAGGATTTCTAGGAATCCTACTCCAAGTAGGAATCCAATTTTAATTCAAAATTCCTAATCTCATTAGGATTGTAGGAATCCTATTCTAAGTAGGAATTCCAGTCCTACTCCAACTAGGATTCCCAGTCCTAATCCAATTAGGACTCTAGGAATCCTACCCGAAGTAGGATTCTTGTTTCAAGTCCAATTAATTAATTCCTTTTTCTTTCTTCAACTTTTTATCAATCAAATTGATTTCTTGTGATTCCTAATCACGATTTCAACCATCGGATCGGTCAATACTTCTAGTGTGTGTGACCCCATAGGTTCTATTCTGACTGGTAGTGAGATATATTGTGATCTCTATCACTATATCATTGAAAACTCCTTTCAATGGGTTGGAACGATTCCAACTCAACTCATTAGGGTTTATCGATCATCAAGATAATCCCTATGAGTCCCACCATCCACCAGTGACACCTAGCAGCATGTAGTGGCTACCCAGCAGAATGGAATGATGAACCTCTAGGTGCAGTTAACGTGTGATACAGTCCTACTATCGTGGATCCCTACAGGACGGAGGTCATGGACAACTCGTCAAACCCCATCGTCTGTCATATGTCAAGATTTATTCGACTTGAGTTCGATAGTGGAAAACTCTTTCTCCACTTTACTGCCCTGGCCAAGGTCTTAGAACTCAGTCTAACAAATCACATAGGATCACTCCTCTTCTATCAAGGTCGATAGATTCCTTATAGGTGCATACCCTACTCCTACAGTGAACCTACTGCAGCCAATCTACACTGCATGGACCCATATGGCTAGAGACCATGTATGTGTGCAGTCAAACTACAATAACCTCACTGTGAGTAGCCGAAGCACCGCAGGTCAAAGGACCAGTCACACTACTGCAACATCAAGTAAGTCACTGACGAGTGGATAGACATCCAAGTGACTTCTTGTCTTGGTCACGCTCAGTACCCTTGTTCTCTAACAAGCACCTGCACTATCACTTCAGTGTCCCTACACTGTGGACTCAAGTCTCGTCCATCCAGAAGGAAAGTGATCTGTGCACTGATCGGATCGATCACCGTCCTCGTGATGATCCATTGATCAGGAGCATTTAGAAATTAATCACCAATGATACATGGCTCAAATTCTCAACTCTTGAGAATATGTATCATCATCTTATTAATTTCTTGGACGATTCATAGACACATAAACAATATGAATGAAAAAGATGCCTTTTATTTATTCAATAATAAATAGTCAAGTACAAAATTATGTCCCTAGAATCAACAATGTGTCAGCCAAATTGGCTTCTAGGGCATACATCTAACAGTAATAGCAAAGTGGGGGTCCCAAATTTTTCTAGCTATCCCGGATGAAACCACCACTGTAGCCTTAGTGACTTCAGCAGCCTGATTGATAGCCCTTTCCATAATAGACCTCAGGGGTACCCTCCTGTTCTTGAAGACCCTATTGTTTCTGTCCAGCCAGATGTGATAGAACAAGTAGGCACATGCAATATCCCATCCAACAGTGCTCGGCGACCGCGCGGTTGCCCTCATATGCCGTAGCAGCTCCTTAGCTGACTCAACTGACGACGGTAGTGGAATCGAGGACCTTCTCCATATCTATGTGGCCCGTGGGCAAACAAGTAGAACATAACTGACAGACTCCACTGCATCAGGGCAATCCACACATATTAAGGGGACCCTAACCCCCCTCCTAGCCAGCAAGCTCCTAATCGGTAGACAATCCTAAGCCACTTTTCAGATAAACAAGGCCACTCGTGGGTAGACCCGCATCCCCCAAATCCATCCTGCGTCAAGCCATCTGGTAGTCTCCCCTCCCACCACCGCTTGAAGATCTGCAGAGCGCACACTAGCCCTCCCTATGGTCGCCCAGACCAGTCGGTTCATCGAGTCACCAAGAGGAATTGTTATGGCCAGGATCTACTCTGCTAGCTGCTTCCCGAATGCCTCCCTGATCCGCACCTCGTCCCACCTGCCCTCACCGAGAATAAATAGGTCACATACTCTGGATTCGGCCCGCCTTGCCGCATAAACCAACGTCGGCATCCAGCTGAGCGGTTGCTCTGTCAACCATCGGTCCTCCAGATTGTCAATAGACTACCCATCTCTCATAGCCCACCTAGTCGCCTCAAATATAGCCGAGGCATGAGAGCGGATCTCTCGCCAGATGAAAGAGCAGTGTCGTCCCGCCTGAAAGTCCGTCGCCACCATATGCACTCCATACTTGGCCCACATCAGAGTGCTTCACAGATTGTCCTGCTCCAAAACAAGCCTCGTAGCGCGCCTCGCCGCTAATACCTCCCGTCTCACCACTAATGACTAGATCCCAAACCTCCCTGTCTGGGTGCCTAAGGGAACACCTCCCAAGCCACTAGATGAACTCCTCCTCTGCCCTCTTGTCTGCCTCAGATGAGGTTCCTGAATAGCTGTTCAAGGGTGCACAAGAGTGATAGTGGTACCAGGGTGTTTGCTAGCAGGTACACCAGTATCGAACTCAGCGCCGACCTCACCAGGATGACTCTGTCCATCATGGAAAGAGCCTCCATATGCCATCTCTTCAGCCTGTATTTGATACTCACCTTGATATCGGAATAGTCCATCCGGCATAGAAGTCACCCTATGAGAGGAATCCCTAGGTACCTCAACGGGCCATCCTGCTGGCTAACCCCCAAAATATCCTTAATGGAGGCCTTCACCTACGGCTTAGTCCTTGGACTGAAACAGATAGTAGATTTTGCCCAGTTGATGCACTGACCCGAGGCGGCACAGTAATCCTCCAAAATGCCCTGTATCACCATCATCGCAGTCTCATTGTGCGGACCAGTAGCATGCAATCATCAGCAAATAAGAGGTTCGAGATCTGAACAGACTCCGACACTAGTCTGTAGGCCTCCAGCACCTGTGACTCCGCCGCCCACCCAAGAGCTCTGGATAATGCATCTGAAAATAGGATGAACAACAAAGAAGATAACGAGCAACCCTGTCAAAGATAACTGAGGACTCGAAGAACTGTGTAGGTGATCCGTTCACCAGAATAGCGAAAGACGGATTGCCCACCCATCCCATAATCCAGCCAATCCACTCCTCGTGAAAACCAAAGCCCCTAAGGCCCTGTTTGGGGAAGCTGTTGGCAGTAGAGCTGTTGGAAGTAGAGCTGTCTGAAGTAGAGCTGTTATAAAAAGCTGTTTGCTGTTTGGTAACTACATTCGTAAAGTGCTGTGGTACTTTGTTTTGTGTTTGGTAAACAAACTAAGAAAGTACTTTTGTATGACAAAATTACCATAAAGGACATTTCATAGTATTATACAACAGAACATAATAAAATATAACATATATTAGTACATAAATATATGATATAGTATAATATTATTGTAATATAAAATAATATTATTATAATATAGCATAATAGTAATATAATTATTAGAGTAAATTAATATTTGGTAATATAACATAATATTATTATGATATAATGTAATATATATTATATTATAGTATAATACAATAATAAAGGTATAAAATATTATAATTATTAGTATAAATTAATTTTCATAATCTAACATAATATTAAATTATTTAAAATAACATATTAATATATTATAATGTAATGTGATATAATATAATATTTATAGTATAATATAATAATAAAGATATAAAATATTATAATTATTAGTGTAAATAATTAATAATGTTGAAATATATTTATTTATTATCTTATTTATTCATTTATTCATTCATTCATTCATTTATATAAATATTTATTTATTTATTTTTTTATTATTTTTTAAATTTTCTTTTCTTTTCTTTTTTTTCTTTCTTTTTCTTCTTTTTTTCCTTTTCTTTTTCTTTTCTTTTTTTCTTCTCTTCTTCTCCTTCCTTCCTCTCCCCTGTTCTTCTTTCTTCTCTTCCCGCGCGGCCGGCGGCACCGGAAGGGGGCCAGGCCGCCGCGGCCGCGGGAGGGGGCCAAGTCGGGGCCGGCGGCGGCCGTGGGAGGGGACCGGGCCACGGCCGGCGGCGCCCGCGGCAGTCTCGGCGGCCGCGGCTGGCCCCGTGGGAAGTGCCCTCCTCCCGTGAGGCCGTCCGCGCCGGGCGGGCCGTGGCGGATGCGGGAGGGGGGCGGG
Source organism: Phoenix dactylifera (assembly GCF_009389715.1). Lineage (NCBI taxonomy): Eukaryota > Viridiplantae > Streptophyta > Magnoliopsida > Arecales > Arecaceae > Phoenix > Phoenix dactylifera. Next base: position 18,000 of record NW_024068549.1, read on the forward strand.
TCGTGACCACCGGCGGCCGCAGGAACCCCCTTCTTCTTCCTATTCTTCGGCCCCTCCCACCGTGGGACCTCCTTCTTCTTCGGCCCCTTCTTCTTCCTGTTCTTCGGCACCGCCCCTTTCTGGGACGGGTCGTCGCCGACGGCGGCCGCGGGAAAGGGAAGACGACCTGTCTTCCTCTTCTTCGGCACCTCCCTACCATGGGGGCAGGGGAGAGGGAGTGGGGTTGGGTGGGAGAGGAAGAGACGGTGAGAGAAAGGTTTTTGGGTGGAATTTTTTTTTTTAAATGGGGGTATTTTGGTCAAAAATACAGCTTTCCGAAAAAGCTGAAAACAGCATTTTGGAAAAGCTCCAAATTGGAGCTTCCCCCCAAAAGCTGTTTTCAGCTTCCCGCAAAAGCTGAAACAGCTTTTCGAAAAATTTACCAAACACTCTTTTTTAGCTAAAAGTACTTTTGGAGGGCCAGAAAGTGCTTTTTGGCCCTCCAAAAGCTCCCCCAAACAGGGCCTAAGCGAACTCCTCAGAAACTCCCAGCTCATCCTATCATAAGCCCTCTCATGTCTAGTTTGATACTCATCAAACTCCTCTAGCACGAGGCTCTTAGTAAATCACATATGAACTCCTGGGCAATGAGAATATTATCCGAGATGCTTGGCCCTCACACAAAAGCCTCTTGCTCCGGACTGATCAGTCTCGGTATGCTGACCCAAAGATTGATTTTAATGATCATAAAACCTTGAAGTATAATTACTAATGGTTGTGTTGCAAGAAGAAAGATAAATTGTTTTGCCAGGAATATAGCAAGTTGAAAAAATACAAGAAGACCTCAAAAGCTCTTAAGAAAAGTTGGAAGAAAGCCACACTTTATTGGCCTAAGGTTCAAGTTCAAAGGATTTAAGTTGGAGGAGTAAATTTAAAGAAAAATTCAAAAGAACAGTCCTCGAGTCGACTCTTATAAGTTTAGAGTTGACTCTGGCACTCTGGAGTTTCAAGAAACAGTGCTCGAGTCGACTCCTAATGTTCACGAGCCGACTCCCGCAGAAAAAGACAAAGAGCTGATTTTTAGTGCTACAGTGCTCGAGCCGACTCCTACTATTCACGAGCCGACTCCAATTACAGTGCCGAGTCGACTCCTACTTCATTCAAGCCGTCTCTCTCAGTCAGGACAGAAAGTAGTTTTTAGCGCTACAGTTCTCGAGCCGACTCCAGCTACAGTGCGAGCCGACTCCAGCTACAGTGCCGAGCAGACTCCTATTCACAAATCGACTCCTGCTTCAGCCAAGTCAACTCGAGCACACTGGGAGGCATAACGGCTAGTTTTTTCTCGACTCCAACGGCTCTATTTTTGTCTCTAATGGCTAGATCTTTGTTCTCACGCCATCCAAAGCTATAAAATCAAGGGGAGAGTAAGGAAAGAAGTAGAGAAGTGGGAGAGAACACATAGGAAAGAGATTTCAGAGAGATTTTAAGAGAAACCTTCCAAAAGCACAAAAGGGCCATTCAAAGCAAAAGAGAGAGAAGAAGAGCATCTGAGTGAATCCCAAAGCTTCCTCTCCAACTGTGTGCTGCCTTAGTGATCCTCTACCTCATGCAAAATCTGAAGAGGGTCAAGTAAAGGAGAAGCCGAGTTCTTTCATCTGCAAAACTTGTTTAAGGGCTTCTTCTCTTTACTCTATTTGTTTATATTGTTATATCTGCTTGTTTGAAAAGTTTGTTTTTGTTTTAAACTCCTATTCTGATATCTTGTAACTTGATTTAATCAAGAAATTGAATCAAGAGGTTAAGGTTTGTTGGTGAGCCAGTGAAAACCAACGTTATAAGATTTTGGTTGGTGAGCCTTTGGAAAAACTAACTGGGTTGATTATGAACCCGGAAAATAATCGGGATAGATTTTGGGTTGGTGAACCTAGAAAAACCAACTTGGGTTCGTTGTGATTCCGGAAAAACAACAAGTTAGGTTGTGAGTTTGTAAAACAACCGGACTATAGTCTTAGGATTATAGTGGAATTTCTAAGAGAGCTTGGGAGTGGATATAGGTGTAGTTGGCACCGAATCACTATACTTTTGTTGTGTTTGTGATGCTTCTTTGTTTAATTTCCTCACTTACTTAGATAAATGTCTAATTGAATTGCTTGCTTAACTCTTATCTGCGCATCCTTTAGTTGCAAGTATATTCAAATTGTTTAATCAAGTTTTATTTAATAAAACTACATTAAGGTTCATTTTATTGAAATGCATGCTTGGGAAACTTGGACTCATTGTTTATTGAGTTCGCTGCTTAATAGTTTCAATCTTGATCAGATTAGAATCAAACTGTTGCTAAGTTTAAATTTCACTGTGCATCCATACAACTTAGCTTAATTAACTGAAAAGTTTAGAAATAGCTGAAGAGTTTTAAAAGACCCAATTCACCCCCCCCCCCCCTCTTGGGCTGTATCTACTGGGCAACATGGTAGGATGCTCGTCAACCTGTCCACCATCACCTTTGTTGTCACCTTGTATAAGGTAGTGCATAGAATGATCAGTCTACAATGAGCCAGCTCCATGGCGTCCTGTTTTTTTGAAATCAATATGATGAAGGTCCTCTTCCAATCATCTGGTAAAGCTGCCAAAATAAAGAACTGTTGTATAGCTTCCACCACATCCTGTCTGATCAGTGCCCAATACCTCCTGAAGAACAAAGGTGGAAAGCCATCTGGACCTAGAGCTTTATCCTCTTCCAATGACCACAGAGCCGTCTAAATCTCCTCAATGGACACCGGCCTAATCAACATTGTTTTCTCCTCCCTAGTGACCCTGGTAGGCGGTATCGGCATGGGGGGCTCACTGTCCATCGAGACCTGAAGAACTGCACTAGTGCACGCCTGATCCCATCCAGGTCTTCAGTCATCTGGCCATCGGTACCCCTGATCCTCCCGATTCTGCTCCTCTGTCTTCTGATGATAGTCGACTGGTAAAAACATATGGTGTTACGATCTTTCTTCCTGATCCACTGAATCTGTGACTTCTGCCTCCAGAATACCTCTTGCTGGTGAAGAAGAGCATCATGGGTGGATAAATGAGACATGAGCTCCTCTAGTTCTCCAATTGTCAGACCCCCCCCCCCCCCCTTCGTATCTCCTAGGCCTGCAGTCTAGTGATTGCTCCTTCTGCCTCCCCAATTTGCCTAAAGATGTTGCCCACCTTCTTCCTATTCCACCGTTGCAATCGATGCCTGGTTATCTCCAACTTGTGTGACACCCTGTACACAGCATTACCCCGGACTGGTACCCACTAGCCTCACAAGCCACCTCCAAAGAGCGGGGATAGGACAGTCATATTTTTCCAAATCTAAAAGGATAGTGGTAAGAAATAGGAGAGGAGGTACTCACCAAGGTCGAGCAATGATCCGATGCAATCCGAGGTAAATAGCTCACCCTGTAGTCCGAAAAGCTCTGCATCCACCCCGCCGTGGCGAATACTCTATCGATCTGCTCCCAAACTCTGGCTTGCCCCTACCGGTTGTTAAACCAAATGAATCTCGGGCCATTAAAACCAAGGTCCAGCAAGCCATTAGTCATGATAAAAACCTGGAACTCCTTCACCTCCCTTTTGTTGGTGCATGCCTTCCCCCTCCCCCCCCCCCAGCTTCTCTTGTGGCCCATCAATATAATTGAAATTCTTGGCCACCAGCATTGGGTACCCCTGTTGCGATAGCTTGGCAACCCCTTCCCATAGAATTCTTCTCTCCCTAAAGTTCGTACTGGCATATGCAACAGCTAGGATTCAAGGACTACCGTTACCTTCAGAGATCACCATTGCCACTTGATGCTCACAAATATTGAAAGTGTCCAAGTGGCAAGCACCCATCCTCCAAGCAGTAATTATCCCACCAGAAAGACCTCAAGACTCTATAGTATAGAATCCCCAAGAACGCGGGAAGGCCCGCCTAGCACGATGCAAGCCCCTCCCGGACAAGTGTGTCTCAAAGAGAACACAAACCTCCGGATCATGAATCTGCACCAATCTTTCGAGGCAAAAGAGGGCTTCTCTACCCTTCAATAATTTCATGGTAGGATCCTCACTGAGCTTCTTGGGTGCCATCATGGACCCCCTCCATGGGCCCCTGCTCCCCCTGATTGGTTGGCGCCCCAACTCCTTCCCCATTCATTTGCTGCTCCACCTGCAACACTTGCTTCATAATATGTACAAGACTATCATGAGAGAGAGGTTTACTGTTACAACTCGGCACATTTATTGGCACAGCTGGCATGGTTGCTAACACAGTGGGCATTTTCACCTTTCCCTAGGCACACCTTCCTCCTTCCCCTCCCACAATGGTCTCGACACTGCTGCCCGTGTCCACCTCGCCGGCCACACTGACTAGCTACCTCACCGCCGAAGCTCGAGGTCGCCCACTGGTCTCTGCATCCCCTCCTAGTCCGGCTGGCCGATGGAAGACCCGTGGTGGAGCTCGCTAGCAGTCCCCTCGCCGTCGCCTTCCATGCGAGACCAACTTTCATTGGTCTGCTGGGAGGGGTTCACAGGATGCTCTTGGCCCCCCTACCAGCCATGGTCATCGAAGACCACCCCAAACTAGCCAGACTCCTAAGGAGACGGAGCCTAGCTCCTAGGATTCATGACCCCACTCCCCCCGAGAGCGTTGCAGGCCCTAACCCCACTGCTCAGGCCCGACTCGAAAGTCATCTCCAATCGGCCGGCCCCTTTGATATACACCTAGCCCACCTGGCCCTTCTGATTAATGTGGCCCACGCTCGTGCCCGACCCATTGCGCTGAGTCGAGCCTCCACTGCACAAGGCGCGCCGCCTCGGGCCCATCTTGCTTGCCAACCCTGGACCGGGTCTTTGGGGGCCCGACCCACCTACACCCGATCCACTCGCCATCCCTATTTTGAACGGGCTTCAGCGCTTCAATGCCCTTGGGCCTGACCCGGCAGCCCGCTCCAGTGCCACCATCTAGCCCACCTCCGCCCAGCCCGCATTGACCATCCGAGTCGGGTTAGACTCTATGAATCGCCTGAGTCCACCCATCTCCTTCCCTAACTCCGTCAGGCCCCCCGCATGCCCCATCTTCTCCGGCGATCGCTTCCAGGCTACCTTGGACAATTTCTGCCACCCATCCAAGTCCGGAGGAGAGCTCGATGCATCTAGCTTCGTCACCTCAAGGTGCAATGGCAGTGGAGTCGGCTTCCTTGCTACAACCCCAGGCATTTGCTCCTCCATCCCTCTCGGCTTGCTCCCCTGCTCGGCCGCTTTCAGCATTCAGACTCTATTGGTAGCCATCCACGATCTGAAGACCGGACGGCTACTCTCCTGAGACCTCCCTTCGTCGCTCTTGCCTTGGATCTCCGTGAGCATCTCTGCCCCTCCGCCCACCTGTGCCCTCAGATTGCCAGTGGCTTCCTTCTCAGCCGAGCCAGCTGCAGGAAATCGGCACATTTCCACCCCATGACCAAGCCGGCTCTCGTACACGAAAGCTTGGCAGAATTTCTCCGACACCCCGTCCATGAGCACACCCGACTTCAAGGGTAGCCTCACGTCCAATTCTATCTTTACCCTAGCAAATCCAGCTTACGTCATTGATCGGTGCAGCCGTCCATCGTAATTGGCTTCCTAACTTCAGCGGCTATCTCCAAGACTGAGACCTTGTCCCAGTATTCCACTGGCAAGCATGGAAGGCGAAGCCAAGTCGTGACCCGGTTCACCTTCTTCACTCTTAGGACAAAATTAGGTTGCCATCTCTCCATGGCTAGCAGTCGCCCGGCCACCACCCACGAGCCGTTCACCAATGCTGCCTCCCTGTCCTCTTCGGATTTGAATATGAGGAGCAGGTGCTCCACCGCCATCGGAAGAGCCTCGACGTCGTAGTTGAGTTTGCCCCTCAAACGAAGTTCCTTGGCCACCCATTCCTCAGGAACCTACCTCCCCAAGATGCGCACAATCACCGCCGTGGAGATCCACTTCTACCTTGCCCTCTCAACCCTTTTCGGCAGCATCACCAGGATGTCGGTGAACTACCTCTGCAATGCTGCCAGTTCCTCGTCGGAAATGCCGTGATTGGTTGAAGTCGCCCATCGAGGATGCCCCCTGGCTACCTCCGCCCACGTCTGGTCTTCCGCTCCCAAGCCCAAGTGCTCCTCGTCGGCCCCCAACTGAGCTTCTCCCACCTCCTTCTCGGCTCTACGATCTCCCATTTTGCTGCCCACAGAGTGTTCGACGGAAGGCCTCACTCGTAGCACGAATATTGGCACACTCGCACCCCCATGCACGACCTTGCTCACACCCCGCCACTTGCTACTTCACTCTCAAGGATCGCGCTTCACCATCATAGTGTAAAGAGATAGATGGCATGCGTGTGGCTATAGTTTAATGTCTAGCAATAGATTTCTCAACCATTCTGTTTCCGTACTAGCAGTGGCCAACGTTTAGATTCCATGGTTGAGTGTGATATGCATGTTTTTTTCTTAGAGACCCAACTTATCACTCCGCATCCAAACGTAAAAAACTATCCAAATGCCAATATATTATCGCTTGCACTTGTGATCCAACTTGCATCAATGAATGCTTCTAGTACAGTCGGACAATTAAAATAAAATAGTCCTAAATCAATAATTTTCTTGAGATATCCAAGGACTCTCCTTATTATTTTGCAATGATTTGTACTAGATTTACTGGTATATCTTGAAAGCTTGCATACAACAAATGTAATGTCTAGCCTAGTATAATATATTGCATGCATTATGCTTCCAATAATACTAGCATATTCAATCTGTGCCAGTATTTTACTAGGATTTTTAGTCAATTTAATATTGAGATCCTATAGAGTACTTGCTTTCTTTATTTTCGGATGTTTAAACTTCACCAATAATTTCTCAATATAATGAGACTAATTCAAAGCATAATATCCACTATGTTTAGGGTTGGAAGTGGGCCAGGCCGGGTCGGCCCGAAGCCCAGCCCGAAGCCCGAAAAAAATCTAATACGAATCGAGAGCTTGCATATAGCAAATGCAATGTCTAGCCTTGTGTAACACATTACATAAGTTAAGCTTCCAATAGCACTAGCATATTCAAGCTTTGTCATTGCTGTACTAGGATTTTTAGTCAATTTAATATTGAGATCATATAGGGTACTTACTTCCTTAATTCCAAGATGTTTAAATTTCACCAATAATTTCTTAATATAATGAGACTAGTTCAAAGCATAACCCCCACTATGTTTAGGGCTAAAAGTGGGACGGGCCTGGTCGAGCCATGCCCCTATCTGAACTCGGCCCAAATTTTTTTAAGGCTTCGAGCTTGGCGTAGGCCTGAAAATTTTTGGATAATCCAAGCTCAAACTCGACACGAGGCCGGCCCAATATTTTTGGATGATCCAAGCTCAAACCCGACAGGAGGGCCGGCCCAATTGGGTTTGGGCCGGCCCAAATTATATGTTTCGGCAAAAATAGGTCCAAACCCAAACCTGATTGAAATTTGATGTTTCACAATATTACTTTATAATTAAATGAGCTAGTTAAAAATTCAGCTCTCTTCTACAATACAAGTAAACGATATATGATACATTATGCTTAGCTAAACCTATTTTAATTTATCTTTTACTTTCTCATTATTTGCTCTAAATAACAAGATACAAAAACAAATTAATTTGGATCTAAATTCGGGAGGTTCTCAGAGCAGGTTGATGTGCCATGCCATCAAATTGCATCCGACTCAGAACCTCCGCATTGCAGCCAAATTCGGTTTTTTCGGATCCCCTGTGCCGTGCCAGCAGGTTGCCCTCCCCATCCTAAGAGATTTTAGTTATTTTAAGTCTTGCAAACCAAACTGGGACTGACTGAATTTTTTGGGATCCCCCATTCCGTGCCAGCAGGTTGATGTCTCGTGAAGATCTGTTAATTTTAAGTTCTTGCAAACCAAACTGGGACTTCCTCAATTGTTGGTTAGTTGTTGATCTTGCACTCCCCAGAAATAGTCGGATCTTCCTTAATAAATCAGCTTCTCTAGCTACTTGTGGCTCAGATTGGACTGAATTTCCTCAATGACTGGTCTATTCTTTGCCACAAGAAGCATCTTTCAGCATTCACCCCTATTTGGGGAAAGATCAGAAGGGTAACTCAGTACCCGCAGATGGTTAGCTTTAGAATTAACATCCAAGAAGGAAAAATTGATTGCTTGAGCGGCTATGTCTAGAATTTTGATAGCTTAATTATTTTCTCAGACCAGGTTCTCAGCTCAACACCTTCCTGTGGAAATTTGAATTCTCTATTTTGATCTCTACATCTTCCTGTTGATGCTTTGGTAACTGCTGATCACTGCTCAGAATCTATTTCACTGCAATCTATTGATCAGCCCCAGTTGTACTTTGATTATACTCTATCACACACTAGCAGAATTCAGTAAATGACTAGGTTCTTTAGTCTGTTCTTCCTTTTTGGCGCATCTTGCTCCGTTTTTTACTCTGCTGATTTGTTAAACAGTAGTTTTGTCCTCATCCTTCTCTTGTGCATGAATGCCTGTTTACAATGGGTATTCAGCAATAAAAGCTGGGCGGCTCCTCACCTCCTGACCCAAGATCGCGAGCCAGGATCCTGCAACCTGTGGTCGGCAACGACGACCGACGCAGAAGAGGAAAGTCGAAGAACATAGCTCAAAAATACGAGATTTCTTACCTCAAGGTGGCAAAAAAACACGGCGGCCCCGACGGTTTCCGGCTGGCGGCGGCTCAATGGTGAAGGTAGATGACCAAGGAAGAGAAATAGGGGATTGGGGTTTCATATCTCATCTCCTGCGAGGTTTCAAGGCCGACGCAATCACAGTTTTTCGGAAGAAGAGGAAGAGACACCGGCGATTTCCAGCCGGGGGAAATCAGAGAGAAGCCGGGGGTGACTTAAATTATTTATTTATTTATTTTTCAGTTACTCACTTCATGGTCTGGGCCGAGGTGGACTGAGGCCGAGGGGTTCTTGGGTCGAGTAGCTTCCGCTGATCCGAATTCTGGGCCACTTTAGGCTATTGGATTTGGCCTAGTTCAAAATCAGCCCGGATATTTCATTCTCTCCCTTAAAAAAAAAAAGACATTCTTGAAATTTCAAACACTTAGGGGTCCTAATCCCATCCTCAAGCTTCTAAATTAATTCTTGAGCCAATTGCTACATTCAGATCCATCATATGACCCAGTTTCCAGACCTAAATATCAATTAAACCTTAATTCTCCTGTCAATTTAATTAGATAATTTCAAATCAAACTCCTATTAATAAAATCAATTAGAAGAATTTTCTTGATGCTCCACCAAATTATAAGACTTTAAATCAATACACGTATGAGTAAAAAATCAACTTAATTATTTTTCCCAAAGTTTCCTTTGGCGAGATCTTTAGAATCTATCTAAACTTTTCATGATAATCATATAAGCCTTTTAAAATCAAATACTGCAAGCGATACTAGATTTCACCAATGAACTCAATAATAAGGGTAAAAGAACTTGAGATCAATTCATAAACCCAAACTTTGAATTGAAGTTTTCATGGTGTCCGATAAACACAAATAAGATCTATTATTTTGATACAAAAATAATAATTACAAATATCAAAGATTTCACCAAAATAAATACTCAACGATCTTAAAATAAAATCAATTTGCCATATCTCCAAACATATTTTCTTTTTATATGCTGGTTTCCGACATAATCCACATACTGGTTCAAGTCGAAAAATATTCCAATCAGATGTCATAAAAAATATTTCTTAGATCAAATATTAAATAATTTTTTATGAATAAATTCTAGTTACCACTAAATAATTAACTTCAAAACTAAAAGCAATATCGCAGGATAGTATTTTAGGTCCAATCCTCTTGCACTTAATTTAGGATGAAATCAAACTAATCATAACTTGATCCACTGATTGTCCGACCTTTTGTCCGACCTTTTGTCATATATAAAACTCTAAAAATCAATTTAATCATACTACTCTGTGATCTTTTCATACATAATCACAAAATTTGACAGAAAAATATTAACATAGTTTGTGCTACAATCAACATAGATTAACGTCGTAGTGTTTACCCACATACGATAACCCTAAGTCTGCTTTATGTCTTATAATTTATCAATTTATGCCTTGATATCATAATAATTATCATACTGCTGACTCGAGATTGCACGTCGGAGTCCTGCAATCGGTGGTCGATGGCGACGACCAGCGTAGAAGAGAAAATTCAAAGAAAATAGCCAAAAAATAGAGGATTTAAACCTTGGCCTTGATCTGAGCTCCGATTCACTCACCGACGGTTGGAGCTCCAGCATCCTGTCACAAAAGACCAGCATGGAGGTCCGGACGGCGACATTGGCGGTTGAAAGAAATGAAAAGAAGAAAGTTTCCAAAACAGGGGAGGGGGTTTTCAACTCAAATTTTCGGTGGTTCTTGACAAAAACCAGCCAGTGGTGGCTCAATGGAGAAGGTAGAAGACCGAGAAAGAGAAATAGAGGGGGATTGGAGTTTCATACCTCATCTCCGGTGAGGTTTCAAGGTTGATGCAGTGATGGTTTTTCGGAAGCAAAAAGAGAGAAGAGAAAGAGAAACCGGCAATTTCCAACCTTGAAGACTTGGGGTTAGCGGTGGAAATAGAAGAGAAGCTAGGGACAACTTAAATAGGACAAGAATGAGGGAATTCTCCACTTCCATTGCTGGACTCTTAACATGGAGTCAAAGAAGAGGGCGACTCCAATCAAGAATCTGCCTCTTCTCCTCTGCATGTGCGGTGCACGTGCGCCACAGGTATTTTTCTTTTCAATGGGTCTTGGATCAAATAACTTGGGCTGATCTGAGTTCTAGGCCTATTTAGGCTATTGGGCTAATTATAGCATACTAGGTTGTCAAGCGGATCGGGCCTAGTTCAATATTAGGCCAAAAAAAAGCTGGTATTACAAGTGCTGTAGATGAATATCAACTAATCGATTGAGGATGCATTGGCTGATTTAAATGCCTTCTTAATGGCTGAGTTTGCATAGGATGCAATTCTATGATCATATCAGCTTCTAGTTTGCTAATTCGGAATCTCTTAAATGTAATTGCTATATTCAATTCCTTTCTTTGAGAAATTGCATGTTGCATAACTCAAGCATTAGAAATTAGCTTTGTTCTATTTTTTCCTCTTTGTTTTTTTGTCTCTGCAGTTCCCCAAAGTGATTTTGTCCACCTAAACAAGGTATACATATCAGTCCTTCTATACTAAATAGTACAGATCTCTCTATTTTCAATTACATTAGATTATGATACCCCCCACAGCTGGCCATAACTCGGACAAAATCTAGAGTGGCCTCCAAAATCGTGCCATCCAAACAGGCAAGATGTGGTCCGCCTGTGAAATGCCCACGCCTGATTCTCGAAACATACGGAGGTCTGCTAATTCTGGCTAACCAACGTGCCAAATTCTAGGGCGACGGGCTGATGCCTTCGCCGATACAATCCATTCTCCAGGAGACCTTCCAGGTAAGTACTCAGTTGCCTTGACAGACCATCAAAAATCTCCTCTATTCTCTGAGTATCGTCCTGACCTAAGCATTGAAGAGTCTCCCATCGGATACATCCAGCAAGAGTACTTCTTTATCTTTGTTGTTTCATGTAGGAGCGCAATTGTGGACCCGGACACCAACTACAATTGTCTGCCCTGAGTCATAGCCCTGCACGACTCAAGCAACCGATCGCCGAGTCCACCAGCATCTCTTCCACTTGACGCCTGGGATAGGCCGGTCCTCAGCAGAAACACCATGTATCATATTATTGGTCATACTTTAAAAGTACAATATCATGTATAATTTACCATGTATCATGTATGAATTGTTATGGTCATGTCATTTGCAATTTCACCACAAAAGTAAGCAAGTGTTGAATTTCCTAAATTCCTGGTGCCTTAGGAGATTTCCTGTAGCAGTACCATAGTTATGTTTCCTATAAAATTTTTGATGCCTTATGACCAAGAATAACAGGTATGGTGTGTGTTGATAAGTGGGGAGCATCATGTTGTAATGACTAGAAGGATTTAAGCACTTCTTTGCTATTCTATTAAAGTGTTGTGATCTTGAACTATATAAGCAACCAAAGGGATTAGGAAATTTTGAACTTTTGGCCAAGAAAATGGTTTCTATGTTACATACTACTTTTCAAGTTGCTAATGACATCAATTAGCATAGGAACATGACTCTCATCCTTCACCTATATTCTTGTTATATAGTCTTCTTATCCTGTTCGTTATATAACTAAAAAAATTTACTCTTTTTGCTTCCTTTGTCTTTAGTTAGGGCAAGTGAAGTCCAAGCATTCTATGAGATGTTTGAGAATATTATATGTTCCTATCAGCTAATGCTATTTTCTAATTTTTTGAATTATATGGAACACAATTTTTCTTTTTGGAACTTCATTAGATCTTTGCAGGATGTTCTAAATCCCTATCGCATAAATTCTACATATCTTCACTTTCTCTGTCACCTATTGGAACCCTTAAAAGTTTGGACCAATACTCCATCAACATGAGATATCAAGGCTTATTTTTCCAGTGAAAGAACTACAATGTTCAATTACTCTAACTCGTTATTTCAATTATCTGTGCTGTAGGAAGAGTTTCAATTGGCTTTACTCAAAAACAACAAAAAGGAGAGCTTGTTTGCTGATCAGGTATGTCCATGTAGAACTTGTTATTGATACCATACTATCAAAGATAGATACGAATAGGGGATCATGGGAGTTTACATTGCATGGCCATCAACATAAATTTATTAACATAGCATGTTTTATAAATTATTTTCTTATTTCTGTATACAAAGTTATCTAATCATGATCAAAATATTTAATTTATTTATGTTTTTCAGGTGGCATCTGCTTAGTATTGGATGAAATTGACTTTCGGCTTGACATCCTCTTGTCTCAACATCCTGAAGTCATGTTATTCCAACTCATCAGGTTAAATCTTTAAACTTGCAGTAATTAATTTACGTTTTTTGTTATCTTAGATTCGAATCCTCGCCTACTATTACATATTCTATTTTTTGTTTGCCTATCATGGATCGCCCTCTATTGCCATGCATATATATGAGAATGTTCCTTTGTTTCCATTTTTATCATAAACATGATAGGTTAGGAAGCACATAAATTGTTAATATAACTAAAATCATTTTTGGTTCGTATGTTGTAAGAAAAAATAAAAATAGTATTTTCACTTTACAGAGAAATATAGAAAAAAGGACAAAGTTATATTATGCTTGTTCCCTTAAGGTAAATGGATCTTCCTTTACATAATTTATCTTTATAAATTGTTTATCCAAGATATCTTTTTTGTTGATTTTTTATATTATTACATTTGAATTTCTATGCGGGAAGGGAACAAAGTTTTGATAAGAAGTTCAAAAATGCCTCATCTTGATGTGACTCTAGAAACACTTGTAAACAAAGACCTAAATAAAGTTACGAGAAAGAATACACTTGGAGCTCAATTTTGGAAGATACATATCGAGACGTCAAAAATGGATAACGAGCCTCTAATAAAGCCCGACAAATGAATAGAAGAATTAGAGATGCTATTGGAGCATACATTGCATGGCCTTCAACTTTTGTAATAAATTTATTAACATAATATAATTTTTAAATTGTTTTATTCTTTTTTATACAAATTTATATAATGATGGTCTAAATTCTTAATTTATTTTTGTTTTGCAAGTGGTTCCTGTTTAGGCATTGAATGTATTGCTTTAGACTTTAGTTTTTGTTTTCCATGTTCCTATATATAGTTTTTAATGAATTGCAACAAAAACTTATGGTTGGTCACTTTTGCATATTGTTTGTACTTTTCATTTTAGAATGTAATTTGCATTGTCAATTTGGATTTGTTGGATGCTATTGATGTTTCTAAAAGCATCACTAAGATAATTATTGTTTTATGTGGATTATTTTAGATAGACTTTCCATTTCATTATCTTGTTTTGTGAAGTGTCATTATATGATATTTAATGAATATAGCATATACTTCAAATAGGTCTTGTATAGGTTGAATGAAAGGATGATACTCAATCATTAAAAATAATTATCACTGGCAAATGAAATCATCGCAGAAAAGCTATTTCAGCAACACTTTGGCATGCCACTACTAAAGGCAAAATAGGAAAGAAAGAGCCAAACACGAGAGCATCTCATGGCTAAATCTAGCAACCATGCGGCAGTAAATCAAACTTCCCGCGTTTTTTGAGGCAATATGGGAGAAGCAGGACACTTCCCCCTATGCCTTAATTGTACTAGCGTTAAAAGTGGATATTGACAGGTTACCCAAAAACAAAAACAAAAAACAAAACGTGGATATTGACAGGTTACCCAAAAAACAAAAAAAAAAAACAAAACGTGGATATTGACATGTTATGGTTGATAACGAGTGTTTTAGGTTTTTATAAGCCTGCTGATGAAGTGTAACAACGCGTTTGTTACACTTGGCCCAAAAAAATTAACGTAACTTCTTGCTGTTCCTCTTGCATCCGGAAAACTTTCATCAGACTTCTCCCTTTCTTTTTTTTTTTTTATCTCTGATAAGTCCTGAAGAACTTTCTAGAATGCTAAGCCACATAGAAAGCAATCCAGTCTGCGGCGCGATTTGTCTTCCAGCAGACATGTACTACCTGAAAAGCGCTACATCTTTCCATCATCAGTCTAATGTCATAGAGTAGAGAGCTCGCATCTCCCTCCACTCCTCCTCTCGTATACAATCTATCACCTTGTCAGAGTCATCCTTCAAGATCATACGCTCTACTTTTAGCCTTCATCTCGCAAAAAAGATACCCTCCCAAGCTATCCAGTTCTAAAAATACAGCAACCATAGTTTGTAGACTTTGACGTGCAACCTTTTGAATCAGCTGAAACTGATTGCCTCTCAAACCTGTCCTTGGTGTATAACCTGACAATCATCCTGTAAGGGCAAGGTGAGCCTGGCCTTATTAGCAACCTCATGAAGCTCCATGGATGTCCTCGAACTCCTTGTATAATGTTATCCCATTGATTATTATCCTTGTATAATTTTCGTATCCATTTTGTAAATTTTGATGAAATACTTTTCATCTGTTCTTAGATGAGGAATCAATAATATATTGGCATGTTGTGATTCTTTTTCTGTTTGTATATATAACGGTTTGTTGAGGCAATATGGGAGAAGCAGGACACTTCCCCCGTGAGCCTTAATTGTACTAGCGTTAAAAGTGCATGCTGATTAACCAAAAAAACCAAAAAAAGTGGATATTGACGTGCTATGGTTGACAGCGAGTGTTTTAGCCTTTTTATAAGCCTGCTGTTGAAGTGTAACAATACGTTTGGTGTGATATATAAGCGGCACAGCTCACTAAGTAAATCTTTCACTATCTTACTAAATCATGCATAAGTTTTTCATGTCAATGCATCATTTAAAAAAAATAACAAATATTCCAAAATAATCATTTCATAACACAGTATATTAAAAACAGAATATAAAACAAATCATGCATGAGCAAATCATCCAACTTCATAAACGTAGTTCTATTTATAATACAAATAAATTCGTAAATCATTCTTTATGTCATGTAATCCTATAATGGATCAAAATATTACTCACAATTGTTCGTGCTATAGTCACTATAACTCGTGATAGGGTTGTCTTCGTAATTGACAAGATTTCATAGTTCGTTACCAACCTAAACCTATTGGCAGAGGGTCATCTTCGTTGGATGCTAGCTCCAGGGTGTTGATTGGCTTCCATTTCTAAAGGCAATCATAGCTATCTGAGAGGTTTTACAAAACTTATATCTTTTTCTTAAAACATATACATAAATAGGTGAAAAACACTAAATGGCATAATCAGATTCATAACAGAGCCATTTTCATAAAAACATTAATATAACTATTTTTCATAATAAAGCATGATTTTTATAATACATGTTGATCCATAATTTTAATAAAAGAATTGTTGCCCAGAAGACAACCCAAGAGGGAGGGTGAATTGGGTTCTATATAATTAAAATTGGACTCTTTAAATTTTAACTAATGTGGTTAATGAAAGCTTTCTTGATTTTAACCAAATGTAATTGACTGATCTATAAAAGAGCTGTACAGAAGTAAGGTAAGATAGATCAGGACACAAACACAATGATTTTATAGTGGTTCGGAGCCAATCCTTGCTCCTATGTCTACTCTCCAAGCTTTTCTTGGGAGTTCATTATAATCCCAAGATTACAACCCAATTATTTTACAAGCTCACAACCCAACTTGTTGTTTCCTCAGGATCACAACAAACCTGGTCGGTTTTTTTTGGCTCACCGACTAAAACCTCTCCATTTGTTTTTCCGGGCTCACAAACAATCCAGTTGGTTTTACGGGCCCACCAACAAACCTTAACCCCTTAATTCAATCTCCTGGTTGAATTAAGTAACAAATATCAAAAATATAAGGTATAAAGATTACAAGCTTCTATACAAGCAGATATAGCAATATAAATTAAATGTAAAGGAAGAAACCCTCAAACAGATTTTGCCGATGGAAAACTTTGCTTCTCTTTTACTGAATCCTCTCTTGAATGCGCTTGTAGTTGGGGATCACTTCAATGAGCCTTTAATGTGAGGAGTGCTCTGAAATCGCTTGGGATGCAATAACTCCTCTTTTCGCTTTGAATGGCTCTAACGCTTCTTCGGTGGTTAATAGACTTGAATGCTCTCAATGGATTGTCCCTCTTCTTGTTGTTTAAACTTAGAACCACCTTTTATAACTTAACTCCTCGAAAACTAGCCGTTCTGACAAAACTGCGCATCCTGACAAAGTATCCATTAGGATCGGAGTCGACTCGTCCATCTTGGAGTCGGCTCGGCTGAAACAGGAGTCGCCTCGTGAAAATCTGGAGTCGACTCGAAATTGAATTCTTACAAATAGGCTCTCTGTCGATCCTGTAAGAGTTAGCTCGAAGGAATCGGAAGTCAGTTCACGTTCTAGTATGTGCAAAATTGCTCTCGGCCATTTTCTATAGGAGTCGACTCATGAATAGTTGGAGTCGACTCGGCCACTGTGCCGAAGAAATTTCTTTGCAACTTCAATTTGTGGGAGACAACTTGAAACTTCTGAGAGTCGACTCGCCCACTGTAGCTTGAAAACTTGTTCTCCATTTTTCTCTGTAAGAGTCGGCTAGTGAACAGTTGGAGTCGACTCGAGCACTGTGCCTTGAAAACTTGCTCTCTGACTTTTCTATACGAATCGGCTCGTGAACAGTTAGAGTCGACTCGAGCACTGTGCCTTGAAAACTTGTTCTTTGACTTTTTTATAAAAGTCGGCTTGTGAACAGTTGAAGTCGACTCGTGCTCTATACTTGATAAAACTACTCTCTGTTTTTACTGTAAGAATCGACTCGCCTTATCTGGGAGTTGGCTTGAGGAAGTGCCAGACGGTAATTATGTGCCAAAGTCGACTCGAGAATTCTAGGAGTCGACTCAAGTGCAAGGCAAATGCTTTAATGGTTCCAAACATGAGTAAAACTCAACTTAAATTCCTTGAACCATTTTTTAAGGCATTCTTTCAAATTTAGAAGTATTTTACCTGAAACACTCACTTAAATTCATTAGTACAATATGAAATATATTCAAATATTTTGGGCTCATCAAAATTAAATAGGGGATCAACAATCACTCAGCAATCTCCCCCTTTTTGATGATGACAAAACATTGAGTATATGCAAGTGAATTAAAATATACTAAGTATTGAGTCAAAAAGAATATTATGTCTGAATTTAGTTGATCCAAGATGTAAAAGGTATGAACAATAAACTTGTAAACTCAAGGCTCCCCCTTTCATTTGAAATTGTATAAGCATTTATAAAATGCACTCAATTATTTTGCTTATACTTATTTAACTATTCTTTTAGTCTTTTTTTTTTGTTGGCTTTTTTTCTGCTTTGTATTTTTCCGATAATTCTTTCCATGCTTTTACATTCTTCTCATGCTTTTATATTTTTCTCTCCCTTAATTAATACATTCTTATACTAATTCTTCTCCCCCTTTTTGTCATCAGCAAAAGATTAGTTATTCAGCCATAGGGGAGTTATTGTCATTCAAACCAAGCATAAGTAAAATGAATATACACAATTTGCAGAGAAAGAGAAATGCAATCATTTCATTTCATCCAAAAGTTGATTATAGTTGTGATGTCAAAATGAACCCTACATTGCAAAAGTTTTAGTACAAGATGTTCATTACAATTTCAGTGAAAGTTCTAGAGGATCTATGAGATGTCAAACAAAATCAAGGAGCAGTGGATCTTGATGAAGAGGATCTCAGCTGACGCTCCAGGAGCAATCGAACTGCATCAGTGCTGTCACCAAGATTCTGAAGGATTTCAGAGGAGGTCTCTTGATAGGTCTTGCTGAATTGAGTTATCCTTTGACTGTTTTTGTGGAGTTCTTCAAGTAGTTTATTGGCCAGTTCTTCAGCATTTTCATGTAGCTTCTGTAAATCCCTTCTCACAGACTCTTGCAGATTTCTTGTGTCTTATTCGATGTCCACGAATCTTCTATACTGTTCTTGAAGAAGACACCTAAGGCTGAACAACTCGGCTCTCATGTCAGCCACCATTTGAGTGAGAGCTGCAGTGGAGGAAAGAATCTCTGTGGAAGGTGCTCCATCTAAAAAGCCTCAAGAAGCTATCTCATCAACTATGAAGGATGCAATCTTTTGCAACTGATCCTCACTCTGTGCAGGTGGAGAAGGTAAAGAAGATGGCTCTGGAGGTACTGTAGTGGGTGCATGGATAGGAGGAGAAGAAAGTGGGGCTCTGGTGGCTGAGGTCTCCTCTCCAAGTGTAGGTTTCCTAACCCAAGTACCTTCTAATTTAAGGAAATCCATCCTTTGGAGGGTTTTCTCATCTACAAAGTCAGTGTAACGTAGTAGATGATAGGGCTCCCCCTCAGGAATAGGAACTCTAAATTTTCTAAAAATCAAGGAGAAAACCATGCCATAGGGTAAACTTGATTTAGCTTTGGTGGCAGCCTCTACAATGTACAGATACACAAGTCTAGAGAAGTTCAAGGAAAGTTTCTTAACAATGTAGTACATCACTACTAAGTCCCTCTCAGAAATGAAATCAAATCTTCTCGTCTTGGGGAAGAGAACTCTACCTTTGATACTGAGAAGCAATCGCATCTCAGTTGAAAACTGATTAGCGAATACTTCCTCCATTGGACCTATAGGCTCTCTACACAAAATAACTCTTAGGGCTTCAACCCTGTCGGAGTGAGAAGAGGGAGAGGGTCCTACATTTGGAAGACTTAGGAGCCTAAAGAGTAGGTTTTCTGTGACTATAATCTTAACATTTTTCACCCACCCTACTAGACCACCATCACTCCTACTGAAGGTGCTGAAAAATTTCCTTACAAGACCGGGATATGTAGAAAGGTTGAGGGAACATAAGTGTTCTAGACCTAGAGCCTTAAGATGATCCCCTAGGGCAAAACCCTTCCGGGTGAGGAAGTGGAAGTCCACTTTCCTACCAGTGGTTATGGCCCTACCGACACACGAACGCGGAGCGTCCGGTCTAGGGAAGGAAGGAGCCGAAGACTCGGAGTGAGTCGGCTCATTCCACGTGAACCGGATACCCTCTTGGGTGCCATTGTAACGAACTAAAGGAAAAATGGCAAGGAATCCTAGGAACTAAGGCCAATGGAACGGCTCTAAGGGCAGAGATGGACGGAGAACGCTTAGAGACGAAAAGAGGAGAAATAAGAATGGAGGCGCTTCGGCTAAGTTAAAAGTCCATCAGTCCGTCCTTGAGACGACTAGTGCAAAAGCTTGAGTCGACTCGGGGTTTACTTCGAGTCGGCTCGAGCCCTGTCCTGCCCAAAGATATTCAATAGTCTTAGGTTCAAAACAATTCTAGATTGAGTTCAAATGATTCCAATATACGTATATGACAAAGATAGACTCAAATCAGATTGAAATATAAGATAAAAAGATTAAAATCAATAAGAGTAACGAATAGATCATTGAAATGGGTCAATCACTCCTAATCTTCTTCTAAGAGTATAAAATCTATCTTCACTTAAAAGTTTAGTGAAGATATCAGCAGGTTGATCATCAGTACACACAAACTCAAGCAATAAAACACCATTCAAAATATGATCTCTTATGAAATGGTGTCTTATCTCAATGTGCTTAGTTCTTGAGTGTTGAATTAGATTTTTTGTTAAGTTTATGGCACTAGTATTATCACAATTTATGGATATTTTAGATTGCATAATGCCATAATCTTCTAGTTGTTGCTTAATCCATAAAATTTGTGCACAACAACTCTATTCCAATTAATCTTCGAATATCCATCGAATGGATTCTGGAGATATCTCCGTGAGGAGCCCCAAAAGAGGGTAAAACCTTGGGGAAGCGGACCTAGACCTTGACACCATAATAAATGATTAATGCTAGATTAATACCTTTTATGATGGATGAAAGTTATGGATCTGATCCTTGACTTCGCAGCCACGCATATGAATGACCTCTATGAGAAGTACACGCGAAGCCCTGAAGGATCTTCTTCCGCAACAGTGCTAGCAGCTGCAGAACACTCGAAAGCTGAAATCTGCTCGCCGGGATTCAATCAACTTTGATCAATCATCTTGAAGCAGATGGAGATGAGATTTATAAGAAAAGTAGAGGACTCAGATATGATCTTGAATCTTCTAGATATTCATCCCGAAAACCCCATCTAAAATGGAGAAGAAGAGGAGGAGGAGGCGTGTAAGGAAGAAGGCTGCAATGGATTATTTGCCGGTGCCCATGTTTGACCCCTTTTAATGGCCTCCGAATTTCATTCAAAATTCAAAAATTATCTTTAGAAAACCTCCTTTAGTTGGCACATGCAATGGAATAGGAACAACCCAAATCAGATCAACCAAATCTGATTTAAATTCAAATTTTAAACATATGCGCAAGAGGGGAGGAATTTGAAATCCATGCGGCAGAATTTTTCTTTCTTCTTGTCGCATATATTTCATTTGAAATTTGAATTTAAATGATTCAGAGGTTCACACGCCATCTTGGAAAGTTATTTGACGCATGAAATCATTTAATATATTGATTAATGTTTGAATTCAAATTCAAACAACAAACAATGTCGCCATGTGTCAAGCAATGGGTCCATGCGCCATGCAATAATTTTGGTTTATTTAAAATTCATGAAATCCAATTTGATGTTACCACTAATTGCCACATCATCTGAGCCTAATCCCCTTGGGTTGCACCTAATCAAATTTGGTCAAACCCGGATTAAAACAAAGCAATTTGGTTGAACCCAATCTAATAAGGTCAGACCCTGATTGAGCTCAAATTTAATCCAATTTAATTTTTGGCTCATCCAAACTCAATCAAATTGAATTAATTACTTTGTGTTAGACCTAATCCAATTAGGTCAATCCCCAATTAAGCACAAATTAATTTAAAATTAATTTGATCAGCTTAAATTCTTTTGGTTCTGACCTAATCCAATCAGGTCAAAATCCTGATTGAGCCCAAAGTTGAATCCAATTCAATTTGGCTCATCCATAGCTCAATTACTCAATCAAATTAAGTTTATTAGTAATTTAATTACTAATTAATCCTTCAATAATTACTTTAATTATTTTATAAGATAATTTGCCAATCAAATTGACTAAATTATTCCTAAATGATTCTTAATCATTCATCAGCTTTTTTGATCAATCAGGAATCTTCTATGCGTGGGACCTCATAGATTCGAACCTAAGCCGGTAGTATAGGAACGATTTTCTACACTAATCGATGTGACCATCTAGCAATGGTACCCGACGTCCGGATAGACCGAATATATGCGAAGCAAATATTCTGGAATCCTGAACTATGGTTACTGTATAATTCAATCCCTTTGACTCCTAATGCCAGGATGACTTAAAGCTCACTGTCAACCCTATAATTAGTACATCCATTATGTGATTAACTTTAGATATCCCATGACTCCTCACTGAAATTACTGTGGCCAAGATTTTGCTAAATTAATCACAACTGACTATGCAAGTACTTGATTGCACCCAGTGACCTTTCATCACTGAATTAGAAATCCAGGTAGTCCGGTACCAAAGTACAATGAGTTGCTTGCTAGTCACAGGATGCGGTCTTAGGTCAGAGGGCCAAACTTATACCCATATCCACTCGGAACATCTCTTGACAGTAGAGCGTTCCAAAATTAGTCACATTCAGTGAAATGTACTCAAAGATAAATCCTCCTTTATCATTAATAAGTCCTAAGGACTTCATCATATAAGAGTTCATTTGAAGATGTAAAATGATGAATAATGCCAAAAAATACTTTATTGATTTGTCAATTCATTTACAAAATTCAATCATCAACATGCTGACGATTGATATTTAGTATACAATTTCCAACACGCGCAACTTCATTTGGCGCCACTAGAGAACCAGCGGCCCAAGCGTGCCCGACCCCAATTTTCCAGCGACCCCGTCAGGTCGTCCGCTTGCGGCGTTCGGGTCTCGAGCCGGGCAGTGGCCTCGGGGTCCCGCGCTCTTCTCACATTTCTTTGCCGAGCTCTTTAAGACCTAGCCTCCCGAGCTCTTCAGGGGTTGACATCCCGAGCTCGCCGGGGGCTAGGGGCTGTCCCGAAAGGAGGCCCTTCTGCCCTGAGTGGTCGGTCTTCAAGGATGACTCGGCCCTCTACAATAGTAACATCACTCGTGAAGTCGTTCGCTACGCGTTGCTCGCAGCTAACTGAGCTGAACTCGAAGCTGGTGGTGTCGGCAGTTTCGTCGACCAGGCCTACTGCTCCGCCGTCCGAGTAAGTTATCTTCCTGCTTTGGTTTTCATATCCTTCTAAGTTTTCGATCTCGGCTCACTTTCATTTTCCTTCCTCACAGCACCTCCACGAAATCGATATGCTGGCCGCCGTGGTGTCCAAGTGTCAGAACCAGGCTCAGAGGAGCCAGAGGGGGCAAGAGGATGCCGAGAAGAAGCTTGGCGAGGCCGAGGCCAAGCAGAGGGAGGCCACCGCGAGGATGGAGGCCGCCGAGGCCGAGCTCCGATCCAAGGCTGAGCGCCTTGATGAGGAAGAGGCCTCACATGCTCTGACCAGGTCGGAGCTCCGTGCTTCTGAGGCATGTTTGGTTGATGCCCATTCTGAGCTCGCCGGCCAAAAATATGAGGCGAGGGTCCTTCGATTGAAAATCGAGCAGCTTGAGGCTCGAAAAAAGAAGGCGATGGAGCATGCCCGGAACGCAGTGCAGATCTTCCGCGAGTCGGCGGAGTTTCGGGACCTGATGGAGGAAGAGGCGGTCGACGGGCTTATCCGCAGTTTTGAAGATTTTCGGGCCCAGGCTCGGAGGTTTTGCCCCAAGCTCAACTTCAGCGTCCTTCAACCTCGTCTGTACGGGGCTGCTGAGGATGACACCGTACTCGAGGTTGCCAAGGATGATGACGCACTTGACAACGCGCCCGAGAGCCCGAACTCGAGGCTGAGCATGCGATCGTTGAGGCCGAGATCGGGGGGGCTGAGCAGGTTGCTCGCGAGGCCCCATCTGAAGGAGCCGCTGAGGGTGCTCCTGAAGAAGCTTCTGAGGTTGCTCCCGAGGCCACTTGTGAAGTTCCACCTGAGGCCGCTACGGGCGCTCGCGAGGATGGGGCAATCGAGGATCCCGGGGCCGCTCCTGCAAGGGATCCCCAGGTGGTTCTTGTGGAAGACCCTGAGGTTGACACCGAGACCATCGTCGCTCCAAAAATGTCTTAGGACTTAGTTTTTCTTTTCTCTCTCTTTTTTTTTGTAAACAAGGTCGGCCACCAAGGCCATGGTGCGGCCAAGTGGGTCGGCCTCGGAGCCAAAAATTTGTACTTAGCCTTACGGCTTTTCATGAATGAAATATATATGTTTTTTTCCATTCTGTTGTATCTTTTACTTGTTTTTGCTCGTACTTCCAACGAGCTTTTATTTTTGACTATTTGAGTAGAACTTCGTGCATTGTTTACTTTCGCATGTAATTCTGATATTCTTTGGAGAATTCCGCTGAGTCTTCGTGCTCAGATTTTTGAAGAATTTCGCTAAGTCTTTGAGCTCGGATTTAGTTGTAGTGCGAGTCGAGGCTGGGTTGTTGTTTGGCCGTTAGAACTTGAGTGCTTTTTGACCCGCAAATTTTGCCTCAGGCGTCTAGGACCGTAGTCAAATCTTCGTTAGGCAATTTTTGAGATCAGAGGAGCCTTAGCTCGCAGTTGACTCGGCGGGGCGTCTCGAGCTTGGTCGGGACATCCTTAGGTAGGATCCGAGGCCATCACAGCGGGTCATCTCGAACTTGGTCGATGCATCCTGGGCTTGGTCCGGGCATCCGAACTTAGTCGGGGCATCCCAAGCTCGGTCGAGGCATCCCGAACTTGGTCGAGGCATCTCGATCTTGGTTGAGGCATCTCGAACTTGGTCGAGGCATTCCGAGCTCGGTCGAGGCATCCCGAACTTGGTCGAGGCATCCCGAGCTTAGTCGAGGCATCCCGAGCTCGGTCGAGGCATCATTAGGTTTTCCTTAAGGACTTGAGATATTTTTTAGGCATCTTGAAGTTCATAAGCAGATCATCGTTAGAGTATTTAGGGGATGTTGCTAGAAAATGCCTTATCGGCTAGATTTTCAAACATTGTAGATCCTTCGAGGGGCTTCACTGATAATACATCCAGAGGTTCTCGGAGTGCCAACTTCAGGGAATAGGGGTCCCATCAAGAGACTTCAACTTATATACTCCAGGCCGTTGGATCCGAGCAACTCGATACGGACCTTCCCAATTTGTGGAAAGTTTTTCTTGCTCCGTAGGTTGAGAAGCTTCAGCTTTCCTCAGGACGAGATCTCCTACTTTGAAGAGCTTGACTTTGACCCTAGCATTGTAGTATTGTGCCGCTTTCTGTTGGTACCTAGCGATGCGGATTCGAGTGGCTTCCCTTGTCTCTTCAAGAAGATCTAGGTTACCTCTGAGCTGTGATGAGTTGGAGGCTGCGTCATAGCTCTCCACCCTTAGCGACGGAAGCCCGATTTCCAAGGGGATGACTGCTTCTGTTCCATAAGCCAGGTTGAAGGGGGTTTCACCTGTAGGGATTCGGAATGTAGTTCTGTAGGCCCAAAGCACATAGTAGAGATCCTCGACCCATTGTCCCTTTGATCTGTCGAGTCTAGCTTTTAACCCTTGAAGGATAGTCCAATTTGTCACCTCCGTCTCTCCGTTGGTCTGGAAATTGGCGACCGAGGTGAAGCGATGGTCGATGCCGAGCTCGAAGCAGAATTTTCTGAAGCGGGAGTTGTCAAACTGTCGGCCGTTGTCGGATATAAGGATGCAGGGGAGCCCAAACTTGCAGATTTTTCCAAACAAAGTCTCGCATCTTCAGCTTGGTGATTTGGGCCACTGGCTCAGCCTCGACCCACTTGGTGAAGTAATCGATGGAGACGATAAGAATTTTTTTTTGTCCGATGACTTGGAAAAAAGGTCCCAAAATGTCGATTCCCCATTGGGCGAACGGCCAAGGGGCACTGATCGAGGTCAGCGGGATTGAGGGTCGGTGCTGAATATTGGCGTTCCACTGGCATCATTCGCACTTTTGGACGAAGTCTACTGCGTCTTTCTGAAGTGTAGGCCAATAATACCCCTGATATAGAATTTTATAGGCTAAGGCCCTACCTCCTAGGTGGTTCCAACAGATTTCCTCATGTATGATGAGAGCACAAAAGTACAATCGTCATACCATCTTAATTAGTATTATAGCTAATCATTAATGATAAAATTAACTAATTAACATTGTATTTGTGTTTGAGTGCAAGTAATCCAAGAGACCCAATAACATTGGGTTTGAGCTCAGCTCATCCCAGCGTGCCAGCCAGCAACAGCCCGTGTCGTGCCATGCCTCAGCGTATCAGCCCATTCCAAGCTTCACGCGATGAAGGTCCCAACCGAAGCCATGCAGTCCCCATGTCCGGCTCGTCTCTGTTCCTTCCGACCGCTTTGAGCAAACACATGTTCGAGCTCAAGTCAAACCAGCATCTTCACGTGATGGAGCTTATTCCTTCCGCACTTCACTCGGTTTCACCAAATAATGAAGGGAGCCTTTTCTTTTAGATCCTCCGCATCACGGCCATTTCCTTCTCCGTTTCAGCATCACCAGTGCATGCAATCTCCCGATCCCACTCCATTCCAGATCAACATCTCCTGCTTCCAATCCGGCACCCAAAGAAGGAAACCCATCACCTCTTCTTCCGGTGGAATACGTCCTCCTGTGATCCCAGCCTCCACCGCGTCTGTGATCAACTCCCTCCCAGCAGCCCGAGTTCTTCACACGGTGAACGTCCCAGCCAACCGTCCACACATCCCTAGCACGTCTCCAGCCATCCGCGCCTTCCGCATCAGGCGTCCGGTGATCCTGCATCCGTGGTCCAAAGAAGGAAGTCGTCCGGAGCGATCCGCCCAGCATCCAACCACTCCTTCCATTTCGACTTCATCCAGATCCCGTTCCACCTAGCAATCCTGCAACTAAATCTCTTCTGTGATCAACGCTTCCAGCATCCCATGAGATCAGGCGTGAGCCCAAGCAACTAGCCGTCCCCCTCTTCCGGATTTGAAACATCGTCCAGCCGTCACATTGATCCTGCGGCCAGCTCCCATCGAATCAGCAGCCCGTGATCCATTCTTCCTTCCCGAATGAGCATCCTGGATTCGCATCCGTCCACCAGCGCGCTCCCAGGGGATCCATCACCAGGTGAGAGTTGGCTATATAAAGAGGCCATCGGCAGGGGCTAAAGGGAGGAGGAGAGGTTCTCGGCTCGGTTGGAGGAAGAGGGAAGCTCTGTTCAAAAGAAACAGGGGAGAGCTCTATTTGTCGAGAAGAAAGAAAAAAAAGAGTATTTTATTTGTTTTGGGAGTTCTACCGAGAGGGGAGAAGAAAGCTATGTTTCAAAAAAGAAAAAAAGAAAGAGAGGAACGAAACAGAGCATATTGTTTTGGTTTTAGTTTTATTAGTATTTTAATTGAGAGGTTCTGTTTTAAGTTTTCACTTTAGAGAGTTTTATTTTGGTGAAGAGTTTTACTTTTAAGATTTTTTTTATGCTGCAATTTTAATTCCTACTCTTTTATTCTGTTCTGCAGATTCCGTAATTTTTCTTCTTATGCAATATATTTAATTTTCTTTTATGAAATTTATGTTTCAGGCTTCAATCTTCTTAGCTTCCATCCATTTTCTAAACCAAAGCTCTTCTTTGATTAGTTAAATATATAAATGCTTTTCGAATCTAAGTACCTGTCTTTTCGTTAATTTCAAATAGAAAACATTCTCTGGTAGACCACTCCCATCTCACTCGAGAAAGCCGGAGCAGAAGATCTCGATCGCGATCTTCTGCTTCAGTTTCTCCCTGACCATGGGCTGAAGCTGGTTGGGCTTGCCAACTTCAGCCCAAACAGCCCATTTTGGGCTGGATCTTACGTTCTCCCCCATTAAGAAAATTTCATCCTCAAAATTTAAAATATCAAGGCTTTGTAAATTTAGAGATGCTCAACCTATTGAGTAACATAAATCCAAGATCTCATTCTCCTCGATCAAAATCAGTGTGATAGATAATTTTGGATCAATTATCAAAAGTTTCATATAAACTAGCAAGATTAGCACTAGATAAGTAACTAAGTTAAATCTAAGATTGAACTCATCATCTTGATGCAGGATCACTCATGATCAGATTGGGATCGATTCATCACAAAATTGATTAAAATTAATTGTATTTGGGATATGTTAGTCCCATGGCTTCAACGGTTTACTATTTGATTTTAATGATAAGAAATAAAAGAATTTAGTTCATTATTATGATTATAGCAAACAAATGAAAATTAAGAATTGAGATTTTTTTTTTAAAGCAAATTGTGGAATTTTGAACATGTATTTTTATTAAAATATAATATTAATACAATTCTTGATGATTTGAAAAGAAGACTTATTTATATAAAATTATTATATTCAATATATTTTCAAATTTGAACGTTAGCTATGAGTAATAGGGTCTGCAATCTATCTATTCGTAGCTATAATTCAGACAGACATATGTTTACCCTTTTAGCTGTAACTTTTCAACCAAATGTCCTTTTAAAATGTTTCTTATCAGGTTAGAAAGCTAATATAAAGTTATATTAAATTTATTTTTATATTTAAATGTTAGCTATGAGTAATAGGGTCTACACTCTATCTATCCGTAGCTGTAATTCAAGCTGACATATGTTTACTCTTTTAGCTGTAACGTTTCAACCAAATGTCCTTTTGAAATGATTCTTATTAGGTTGGAAAGATAACTTAAATATATACAACTTTTATACATAAATATATTTTCAAATTTGAATGTTAGCTATGAGTAATAGGGTTTGCAGTCTATCTATCTATAGCTATAATTCAGGCTAAGATATGTTTGCTCTTTTAGCTATAACTTTTCAACTAAATGTACTTTTGAGATGATTCTTATCAGGTTGGAAAGATAACTTAAAGAGCTACAACTTTGTCTTCGCCACTAAGTCAAATTCAGCCTTTTGATTTGTCAAAAAAGTGCTGCAATGCAGAAAAACAAATCTAATCTGAATCAGCCTACATTAAATGAGTTGAAAAAGAGTTTCCAAAACTTCAAATTATTTCAAACAGAAAAATGGCTTCTCAAGCCTATAAAAGAGGTTCATACCTCATATTGCAGCAAAAGAAAAAAAGAAAGGAAGAGAAATCCATAGAGTTTGAAGAGAAATCAAGAGAGTCTTGTGCTTACAAGTGAAAATCCTTTCTTATTAAGAAATTGAGTGTAGTGCTTTCATTCTTACTATTTTTGATTAAGTATTGTAAGAGAGTTGTGGAGCTCTTGTTAGCTTGAGTGATAGAGAGTAATTGCTTGGGAGGATTGTACTATAAATAAACAAGAGAGTGTTTGAGGGAGTAGATCAACCAAGGGTTAGCTCAGATATCACCAAGTGTAAAGGTTGCTTGCACCCGGAAGACAAGCGGTTTGTAAAGCTTTGGATAAGCATAGTGGATTAAATCTTAGAAAGAAGTCCCAGAAAGTGGATGTAGGCTCACAAGGAGACCGAACCACTATAAATCATTGTGTATTACTTTTCTTTCCTTCTTTCTTTATTTTTCTATACTTAGTTGCATATTTGTGATTATTACTTGCTATTCTTGTTGCATCTAGTTTATTTCATTAGATTCAAAAACTTGAGGAGATTTGATTTTATTTCTGCAAAAATTTTTAAAATCCAATTCATCCCCCCCCCCCTCCTTGGGTTGCCAAGTTGGGCCAACAAGATAGAACTTGAAATGAAATAGATCTTATGCACTTATTATGGTAGAGTGTTGATCCCTCAAAAGATAATGATCAATCTTAGCGTCAAATCATTATATGATAGGAATGTGATTCACAAAATGAACATATAATATTGGGCTTTAGACAACAACTGTCTATCAAAAATATGATTGGCAACAAATTACAAGAGCATGTCTGAGAAGGCAAAGTATTGGTACCATGATTTGATATGTCACAAGGCTTAAAATTTAACTTTAATTTTTAAACCATAAGGTGGGAATGAATGATACATGATTTATTTGGATACTTAACAAATTATCCATATTTACTCAATAATCAACTAACCTTGGTCATGATATACTTAATTTTTTTTATCCTTACTTCCCAAGCATACTAGGTCAAGATTAATCTTTAAGATAATTGCCATATTTGCACCATTATAGTAATCATATTCTAGATCCAATTTGAGCTAAGCCGACTCTAGATTTTCTTGACAATTCCATTCTACAATTTGACATTGATCTCTCTTTTGACAATATCAATTATATGCTCCAATGATCTAAAAGATTCCAGAATAGGTTACTCATGAGCATATTCAACCACCTCAAATCTTTACTTTTAAAAACTTATTTAGGCATTCTAATGAAATCCCACTAGTGGTTCACCTATGGTGATACAAAATCCATGATCAAAACATAGCCTTGATTTATAATACATACATACATACATACATACATATATATATATATATTCGATAAAATTGGAACGATATAGAGAAGATTAGCATGGGCCTACGCATATGACACATAATCGAGAAATGGTCCAATTTTCTTTTATGGAAGAATCCATATAAGCATGTGTTGAGTCCAACATCGGTTATTTGTTAAGTAGATCTTGGGTATAAGAGATCAATGAACCCAAATAAAACCTTGTGGTTAGCCTTTTTGGCTGAGATCCTAAGTTGCTACACATGGTATCAGAGCAAACTCGGTCCATAGCCTATATGGACTAGAGGATACTACAATACGAGTTAATGAAGGCAGACCACGAGCCTATCGTGGTACTTATTATTAGATTTGAATGGATTTGAACGAGAGAGTATGTCAGGACCCGTGCGGGCGTGTATATAGTGCCACATCAGTTATTCACCAAAGAAATGTTGGGTACTTAATTATAGAGGACTAAGAAACTCAAATAATATATTTCGGTTAGTCATTTTAGGTGAAGTCCTGGGTTGTTACATTGGTAGCTAATTGAATTTTAAAAAATTTTAAAATATAAATCTAATTGGTCCAAACTTGGAGGGTGCCTCTGTAATGTTTCTTTAATCTTTCGTTTTTTACCTAAACACAATAAGCGCATGCTCTCTTTGCAATTTCACCACCCTTCAGCAGAGTACACAAGCATTAAATTGGACAGTGATATTGGACCTGTGGCAGAAAACTATCGTTAGCCATCTGGATGTAATCCAATTTGTCTTGCCCTGAGAGCTTTGTCCAACATCGTCGCCTAAACACAGCTACCACACATTCCCTTTCACTTCTTACGTCTTCTCTGCATCCTCCTAAATCCCATCCATCTTATACCGAAAACATATCGATCCGATCACCCTCGTAAAGTTGTTGCTAACCGCGACTCCCCCAGCGCCACCTTTTCGTGGAATGAAAGAAACAGGCGTGACTTTGTTGCGCAACAGACACTGATAGGAAGACGGATTCTCTGCAAGGGACACCTCTTTATCCCTCTCCTTATTCCTCCCAGGCCCCCATCCCTCCCATTATTTTTCCCTCTTAACTTCTTTGGCCTTCCATCTATCCCTTTAAATCCCATCGATCCATCTTATACCGAGAAGCGTATCGAACCCCCGCCACTCCCCCAGCGCCACCTTTCTGCCCCCCACGTAGCCATGCTCCTCTCGGCCGCTGCCCGGATACCGCCCTCGTCGTCGACGCTGCTGCGGCCTCATGTACCCATATCTCTTCCCAGTACGCCCCCTTCCTTTCGTCCATCAATCTCTTAAAGTCTCGATTTCTTTGCTCTTGGTTTCTCGTTCTTTCTTCATCTCTTCATCGAGGCAGCAAACTAGAGTTTAGTTTTGTTTTGTCCGCTTTTTGTTCATTTTTTGGTGCTCGAAGTGTATCAAGAAAAAGGGCAAAGATCCATGGAGCAATGGTGCGTCATTTCATCCACATGAAAAAGGGTGCTTAAGGCTGTATATGAACCTGAATGCACCCTCTTGGTCTATTATGTTGTCTTCTTTTTTTTCTTCTTTGCGGAAGTGTATCATGAAAATATTATAAATAATATTTATTTATACACATAACATTAAGAGCTTGTTTAGTTTGCAAGAGAATTTTTCTTTTTAGAAATATTATTCCTGAGAAGCAGATTCCAAAAAAAAGGATGCTTGGAAAAGTATTTTTGGCATGTTTGACTGACCATGGAAAAGTGATAGATTTTCAAAGTGCTTATATTCAGTTAACCATCCACTTTTTTGAAATAGTTATGTGTAATTCCTATTATACTCTTAACAAAAACTAAGTTTTTAATGCCTCTTTAATGTTGAAGGATCTTTTTGAAAAAAAATAAAAATGGAGTGATCTCCGGTTCATAAAAAAGTAACTTTTTTCATGTTTCTTATAGAAAATTTTTTTTCATAAAATATAAAAATTATATTTACATGAGAATACAACTTTATTGCTTCTCTTTTTTGAAAATTCTAATTAAACAACTCATTATTTTTTTGTTGGCTATATTTTTTTTTTTCTTTTTCCACCAACCAAACGAGTCCTAAAGTTTAATCAAATGAGATTAAGGCCATCCATCCTCGTGTCATGTGGATCTCGTGTGACCAGCACTACATAGTTTGTCTTCATTGTTTTGTAATCCAGGCCTGATGCAGGAAACTAATAAATAAAATAATAAAACTTACTTTTATGAGCTGCCTGTTCAAGGTGGTCCGAAGTACGGGGATGGAATAAATGATTTCCTGCTTGTGTTCGTGTGCCAGGTTCGTGTAATCTAGGTGTCGCACGGAGGCTAGATGATATCTTGCGTCTTGCCCGTTGGAGATGCCACGCAATATCCGAACCAAGCCCTCCAGGTACAGAATCTCTTAAAAGCTCTTCTGGTTCTCTTCTATTTTTTTTGAAAAAAAAAAACCTTCTTGTTCTTTATCTAAAAAAAATAATTTATTTCCTAGTTGCACCTAAAACAGAATTTACTGTTCCATTCGGTACAGCAAACAACAAAGCCATTCTTGATCAGTTGATTAGCATATTGATTAATTGTCACAACGACAACATCTATATAAAGTCAGGCACTTGAGATATGTAAAGGGTAACGCCCTATAAAAATTGCAATAACAGTTACAAACACATAACCTTTAAAAGATTGTAATATTAAAGAAATGCTAAAATAACAGTTATTATAGCTCTGTTAGGACAGAACAAAGCAGGCAATAAAGAAAAAAAATAGTAGTCTCATCTTTTCTTTCATTTTTCATTAGATAAATAATTTTTATTTTTGGAGCGTATAATCACTTTTTTAAAGAAAAAATTGATTTTCTGAAAAATTATTTTCATTCAGGAGATGGTAAAATGAAAATAATGACTGTTGGTTATAAGGGTCTATTGTAACAAGAGATAAAAAAATTAATAAATATTATTTTCTCATATTATTTATCCCAATAATTGGACAAGAGGAGGCCAAAACTATCACAGAAAAAGATGTATTGCCATAATATATTCTCCTAAAATTTTGAAAACGAGTTTTGTTATGAGTTCCTGAGGATAAAATGCAATATTTATCTAAAATGAAAAGCTACAATTTTTATTAATTATTTTTATTTTTTAGGGGAAAATGTGTAGGCGACAAGGCAATACTTATATGTAACGTCCATATAAGTATTAGAATGCCCGAAGAACTCATCAGCCATTGAGATCCTTTGTAAAAAGATTTTATTTCAAAATGTGTTGGATTCCAGATAAGAGAATGAGGAATCAAAAGGAGCTAATTGTAATTAATCCCATTTTTGAAAGATATTAAAAGCTATGATAGAGGTGATTTTCGGTGTTCCTAGAAATCATGAATAAATTATAATCAGGAGGGTTTCCCCTTCTCTCCCAACTCTTTTTTTCATAAGTTGCAATGGAAAAACCGGCACCAGAAGGTCTTACAAGATGATCGAATCCTCCCACATCCAAAGAGCCATTTTGGTTCTAGCTAGCATAACGCCAAAGAAAAATTGATTATAACGCCAAAGAAAAATTGACAACTTATTCTTCATTTTGATGAACTCTATTTACAGAATATGGTGCAAATTTAGCCCACAACGGGGTTTCCGTCAGCAGATGGCCAGAGAAAGTTGCTAAATTGAATGATGAGGACCAAGTGCCGGAGGTAATTGCCTATAAATCTACAGCTTAGGTATTAGTGAAAAATTAAGGGCCTGATTCAATGCCAGCGAGCTTATCCTTGCGATATAATATCCTATGCATATAGATTGGCTTGAACAGCGCGGGTCATTTTTGAGCAGTTGTACAGAGTGGATAACACTTCGAAGAAGAACCGAGTGCGAGGAATTGAGGGCACGATCTGTTGATTGCCACGAATCCAATATTTTCTACACATTATAAGCCATCCATCTTTAAAGGTGGATTTGCCATTGATTCCTCGCACTATTCTCTTCCCGTCCTCTCTCTGCTTAACAGCTCCCACCAGTGCTGGAGATATCAAACAGATAGCATATCCGAGTGTCAAACATGTTACAGGATTGAAATTATAAATGATCAGATGATGTTTGGTAACAAGATATACTTTGTTTGATGGTGGTCTCTTGCCTGTAGGACATGGTAGGGATGATTAATGGAGTGAAGTCGATGCTTAGCTCGACGGATGATGATGGAGAAATAAGCATTTCGGCATATGACACAGCATGGGTGGCCTTGGTGAAGCACCAAAATGGAAGTGGAGACCCTCAATTCCCATCTAGCCTGCAATGGATTATCGAAAACCAGCTGCCTGATGGCTCATGGGGGGACTCAATTTTCTTGGCTCACGATCGGATAATCAGCACTCTGGCTTGCGTCGTCGCGCTAAAATCATGGAATACTCACCCTGATATCTGTGACAGAGGTTTAGATACCCATATCCCTTTCTAGAACTAGTCCACTGCATTCTAGTCTGTCTTTGAATGAGTAAAGAGTTGCTGAAAGAAATTGTTTTGATAGGAATTTCTTTTCTTCGCGACAATATGTGGAGGTTGGCTCAGCAAGAAGGAGAGCTGGTGCTCACGGGCTTTGAGATCGCCTTCCCTGCTCTCCTAGAGAGAGCCAAGGCCTTGGGGTTGGAACTCCCTTATGATGATCCTGCCTTGCAGGATATATATGCCAGAAGAAACCTAAAGCTGAAGAGGTAGTGGAATAGAAAGTTCTCTCACTCCACTTGTATATCTTGTGCACTTGCCATTACTGCATTATATTCTCAAGAGAAAAAAAAAACCAACATTTTATTGCAGGATCCCAAATGATGTGTTGCACAAATTACCAACAACACTGCTCTATTCCCTAGAAGGATTGCCTGGTCTGGACTGGGAGAAGCTTTTTGGGCTCCAATGTGTTGATGGGTCCTTCCAAACTTCTCCTGCTTCGACGGCCTATGCTCTCATGCAGACGAACGACGAGAAGTGCCTCAAATACCTTCAGAAGATCGTTGAAAGATTTGACGGAGGAGGTAAATCTATTTGATTCATAAATAATATATACAGTTTTTGATTTTTTTTTTTTTTTGTCTAAATTAATTCTTGTGATATTATGCTCTGCAGTACCCAATTTATACCCTGTGGATCTTTTCGACCGTTTGTGGGCTGTCGATCGGTTGGAGCGCCTTGGGATCTCCCGGTACTTCGAACCCGAGACCAAACAATGCCTGGATTTTGTCTATAGGTAAAAGTTTTTTGTGCACGAGTTATGATCAGCATTAGAATTTACTGATCTTTCGAGTTTTAAACATTTGATTAAATGACAGATACTGGACCGAGGAAGGGATTGGTTGGACGAGGTATTCTACAGTAAATGATGTGGATGATACGTCCATGGGATTCCGTCTCCTCCGTTTACATGGATACCATGTGTCTCCTGGTGAGTAGCAGCAAATTAAAATTGTTGAGGCCACAACAAGAAGTTTAATTATAAGTAATGAGATATGAACTGTGATTATGGTTGTGGTCTGGGACTATTTTTTCCACTTGCCATCGTTGCAGATGTTTTCAGGCATTTTGAGAAGGAAGGTAGCTTCTTTTGCTTCGCTGGGCAGTCGAGCCAAGCAGCAGTCAGTGAGATGTACAACCTTAACAGGGCATCTCAGGTGGCCTTCCCTGGGGAGAAAATATTGGAGCAAGCCAAGGATTTCTCATGTAGATTTCTCCGAGAAAAGCAAGCTTCCAACCAGTTCCTGGACAGGTGGATCATAACGAAGGACTTGCCCGGTGAGGTAAGTAGCCTACAAATCTCACTTGCTGAATTTTTTGCTAGAAATTTCTTTTGCTTCTGTGTAGAATAGTATTTTATCCTTTTCTTAAAAGTATCTTAAAAGGTCGGGCAGTCCTGGAAATTCTTAGATTGGAACCGGATCGTTCAGGGGAATAGTTGACTAGTCCTCCATATTTGTGTCAATAATTTTCCACGGAAAGAAAGAGGCGGGTGTGGTTGCTTACGGGTGTCAGAATCCATTAACTCGCGCAGGTGGAGTACGCACTGGATTTTCCCTGGTACGCCAGTCTACCACGCATAGAGGCGAGGCTGTACATCGAGCATTACGGAGGTGCAGATGTCGTTTGGATTGGCAAGGCCCTCTACAGGTAAAGGAAAAAAAAGCGACTTATAGAATTGGCTCCTTATCACTGCTAGAAACCTGATGGCTCATACGTGTGATGGTGGTTGCAGGATGCCACGCGTGAACAACGATGTGTATCTGGAGCTTGCCAAGTCCGACTTCAACCGATGCCAGGCACACCATCAGGTGGAGTGGGAAGGCCTTCAGAAGTGAGTAAAATTTTATTTTCCTTTTAATTACAGGACGAGAATACTATTAGTCATGTCTCATGCGGGGGGATAATATATGAATGGGTTCAGGTGGTGCGAGGAGAGCGGCCTGGCGAAGCAAGGGGTGCGAGCGGGCGGCGCGCTCACGGCCTATTTTCTGGCAGCAGCGTGCATATTCGAACCGGACCGGGCGGCGGAGAGGCTGGCATGGGCTCGGACCGCCATCGTCGCCGACGCCATCTCTTCGTACTTCCGCAGCGAGTCGTGTTCAGATGAAATGAGGCAGGCCTTCATCCACGACTTCCTCGATGGAGGACGCAACGACCAAAGCCCTACCACGTATGATGCAGCAGCCCCCGAGCTATGACAGCAACAGGAGCACAAACATTTTCTCCACCACCACAAAAAAAATCCTCTCGCATGCTTGGCTTCTCTTGGGAGCTCTACTTATAATTCACATGCATCAATGGCGATAAAAAAAAAATACCTAGGCCCCATTTGGCAAGCTATTGGTGGTAGAATTTTCAGAAATAGAGTTTTTTTGAAGTGGAGCTTTTATAAAAATCTATTTGTTGTTTGGTAACTATATTTTTAAAGTGTTGTGAGACTTTAATATGTGGTTGGTAAACAAACTGAGAAAGTACTTTTGGTATGACAAAATAACCATCAAAGATATTGTATAATATTATACAATAGAGCATAATAAAATATAATATATATATTAATATATATATATATATAATATAGTATAATATCATTGTAATGTAATATAATATTGTATACTATATCATGATAATATAAAATAATTCGATATTATATAATATAATATATTAATGTATGATGATATAATGTATTATAATATCATATTTATAGTATAATACAATAACAAATGTACAAAATATTATAATTATTATCATTATATATTAATATTATTATTTTCTATAATTATTATATTTTATTATTAAATAGCTTCTTCCAAAAAACTGTTTTAGCTTTTTGGCAAAGCTAAAACAGCTTTCCGATTTTTTTACCAACAATTGTTATTCCATCTAAAAATGCTTTCTTATCCTCCAAAAGTTATGCCAAATGGGGCTTTAATAGTCAATTCATGCAAGGCCGACTTATGTGTGAAGTTGTGTTTCTGTTGGATTTCCTATTTGAAGTGACAATTTTTTTTGTTTTCTCTAGTGACAACCAAGATAAAAATAGGCATGTTCTCACATCCCTCACTTGCACTATTTCACATTTGATTTCTAACAAAATCAAGAAAAATAAAACAGGGGAGTGAAACTATGTATATTATTTTCTCTTAATGGCTAGGTGCATGGCACATGCCAAACACTAGTATAATTTCAATTATAACGGATGCAGGTTGGGGTGGAAGAGGAGCGGACTCAGAGGCGAAGAAGAGGTGGCCGGCCCAGTACTCTTGCAGCTGCTCGACCGCATCGCGTCCGACGCGCTATCAACAAATCGAGGAAACCACGTCGGCCACCACCTGAGAGGAGCCGTGAGCATTCTTTTTTCTTCCTTAAAATTGCGTATCATCAAAGCCAACAATGGAGGATCTGACTTCTGACCGCTTCTCTTTTTTTTTTTTTGGCTGTCTGTTGTCTTCTAGCAGTGGGTTGAGTGGTTGCTAACGTGGAAGTATGAGGATGAGGGAACACACGTGCGGGAGGAGACCGGGTTGCTGCTGGTCCGCACCGTGGAGATTTGCGCTGGCCGGTCTGGTTCGGTTGAGCCGGCGACGGCTCGCTCGGAGTTCGACTGGCTGGCCAGGCTCACCTCCTCTGTCTGCCACCGGCTCCAGCGCCGCTTGCTACTTCAGCAGGTATGCTTAATCATTATGCCTTCTGTAAGCTGCCCATCCTGTACATTGTCTGCTTTTTTGTCCCTTCTTTATCATCTCATGCTGCAAATTAAAAGGTTTAGCTCAACTTAAATTGTTTATGCTTTAATTGATAATAGATGACCAAATAAGGTGAGATATAATGCAATATAGGCTTTCATCTAGCTCGTGATGCAAACTAGAGAGGGATTATAGTTCAATTGTACATCATCTGTGCATAGATTAACGAAGATTATCAAGCAAGATGATACATATAATGCAAGTGGGTGCACGTCTATTTAATCATCCGCCGTAAATAAGCTCATACTACTTACCTACCTAATCTTTCAAACTAGAGATGTTTGAGGTGGGACAAATGTCAACAGGCCTTCACTTGAACACCTTTGGTTTCCCTTTGGGATGATTGATCCTTCATTAGATTAACTTCAGCTGCTCAACATTCTTGCTTTCTCACATGGTGTGGTTAGCCCACACAAATCTTTTTTAAGAAGGAGATTAGCCCTCAATCTTTTGGTATCTGGTAATCAATGTATGCATTTGGAATACTTACTAGGGCTTAAAGTTTGAGGTGTCATTTGGAAACAGTGTTGTTCGTTGTCTTGCATGATTGTTTCAGTAAGTTGTGAGTTGACAAGGATTTTATACCCATCTGACCAGGGCACCCGAAAGAACTTGGCCACATTCGAGGAGGACAAGGCAGTAGAAGCAGAAATGCGAGAGTTAGTACAGTGCGTGCTTCAAAGATCCCCTAGCCTCAGTAGCCAAACCAAGCAGACGTTCCTTACCGTCACAAAAAGTTTCTACTATGCTGCCCACTGCCCATCTGCTGTTCTCAACCATCACATCTCCAAGGTTCTCTTCGAGCCAATAGCTCAATCTGGCTGCAAGTAAGATCAAGATCAGTTCATCAGGATGCAAAGAAGTCATTCATATCAATGTTCTACCACAACAAATCCGTGTACGCGCTGAATTACAAGTAATAGAGACATTTTATCCTTTAAAATGGTATTAAGCTATGAGAAAGATAACAACTTTTCGTAGATGGATATTGTTACGGGGGAACTTAGCCACCATGCCCCACGTGACCGGCACGCGCACCCAGGAAGACTACGGCAAGCCCCTTGGCTGCCCCTTGATCCAGCAATCCGACCCCGAGTCGGACATCTTCGTCTCCGCAGCCCGACCCCGAGTCGGCTGCCCCTTGATCCAGCAATCCGACCCCGAGTCGGACATCTTCGTCTCCGCAGCCCGACCCCGAGTCGGCTGCCCCTTGATCCAGCAATCCGACCCCGAGTCGGACATCTTCGTCTCCGCAGCCCGACCCCGAGTCGGACATCTCTCGACAACGACAGGCTATTCCCTAGAGGCACGCCGCGGCCCTCTGCTCCACTACACCCAGCAACGGTCGTATCCGGCGCTGCTCCACGATCCCCTGTAACAGCCGTACAAAGCGGAGCTCCACTACGCCCTGTAACAGCCGTACCCAGCGCTGCCCCACGACGCCCTGTAACGGCCATGTCAGTGGCAGCTCCATCGTGCTACACGATGACCAACCCCCCAAAAGGACCCCCCAGCCTGGTATATATGCGGCTGGGGGGAGAAGGGGGAGGGTAAGCAAGAACTTCCAGAGCATTCTCCTACTTGCTACTATTATCTTTCCTTCTCCTCCAATCTCCTCTGACTTGATCGTCGGAGGGCCCCCACTACCCCAGTGGTGGTGCGAGGCTTGCTTGCAGGTTTCCCGGTGGAAAGTGGAGCGCAATCAACACCAACCAAGGCAACCCAAACGGACCCGTTCACACCGCTGTCCCAATCGTTCTCGGTTTGGACCACCAGCAACAGTTGGCGCTAGAAGGAGGGCCCGAATCTCAGAGCGATCGTAATGGCACGGCGAGGTGGTCGTGGAGCTTCCAATGCCTCCGGTCGCGGGGCCTCTCGCGCCTCCGGCCGGGAGGCCGCTGCGTCTCCAACACATTCTCAGCAACACTCCACCGTTCCACCCCCCATTCAGATGGTCGAAGCCGCTCAGTTCGACCAGTTAGCCCAGCAGGTTCGCACCCTCGCGGAGGCAGTGCAGAACCTGCAGGGTGTGATGTCTCGGGCGCCGCAGCGGGCCCAGGAGCCGCTGCTCCCTGAGCGCTCACCTGTCCTCCTCAACCCGCGCTCCTTCCTCTCCCATGGGGAGGAGCGCCGGCGCGAGGAAGATTCTCGAGCACGGTCCATTCTGCCGGGACCTTCCCATCGGAGCTGCGCGGGGTACGAGAGGCGGGCCCGGGCGCGTTCCCAGACCCCCCAGTCCTCAAGGAACCCGCGCTCCAGTCGGTCCCCCTCTCGGTGCACCTTGTCTCCCACCCATCGGTCGCGCTCCCTGGACCGGCGGGTGGACGATCTCCACCGACAACTCCAGGTCCTGAAGGGCCACTCCAAAGATCCCTTCGCCGACTTGGAGATCTCCTCCCAGCCGGCGCTTGCCTCGAGGATCCTGCGGACCCCGAATCCGCCGGGGTTTAAAATGCCGGCGATCGAGCCCTATGACGGGGCGGCGGACCCGCGGGATCACGTCGAGAGTTTCAGGACCCTTATGCTCCTCCACGGAGCATCAGATCCTCTCCTCTGCAAGGCCTTCCCGGCGACCCTCCGTGGCCCGGCAAGGGCGTGGTTCGCCGGCTTGGAGGCTAACTCAATCCAGTCCTTCGACCAGTTTACTCGCCTCTTCATCACCCATTTCGCCGTCAGTAGCCGGCGGCGACTGGTCTCCGACTCCCTCTTTGATGTCCGGCAAAACGAGGGAGAAAGCTTGCGGGATTATCTTACCCGCTTCAACAAGGCTACGCTGGAAGTCCGGAACCTGAGCCAGGAAGTGGCTCTTTCAGCCCTGAAGCGTGGCTTCCGAAAGGGCAGACTCACCTTCTCCCTGGACAAACGCCTGCCGCGGAGCTTCCCGGAGCTGTTGTCCCGGGCGAACCAGTATGCGGACGCCGAGGAGGTGGCCGCCCACCGGAGCAAGGAGGCCGCCGAGATCCCTCCAAAGCTCGGGAAGAAAAGGCGAAAAGAGGCACGCCAGAGGAGGAGCCCGACGCCTCAACGTCGGCGCAGGAGCCTGTCGTCGGCGAGGAACCACGGCGCCCTACGCCCTCGTTCTCCGCCCCGACGTTTCAACCGGTACACTCCTCTCCTGACTCCCCGGGCCCAGATCCTCATGGAAATCAAGGGGCGGGAGGACCTCCCGGTCCCGAGACAGATGAAGAAGATTCCTGGGAGGAGGCCCTCTCGGGCGTACTGTGAGTACCACCGGGACCACGGCCACGACACCGAAGACTGCTTCCAGCTTCGGGACGAAATCGAGGCTCTCATCCGCCGAGGGCGTCTCGGTCGATATGTGAACGACCGACGTCCCCCCGCAGACCCGCGTCCGGCCGATCCGGCCCCTCAGGAGCCTCGGGAGCAGAATCGACCCGTCGCGGGCGTGATCCACACTATCACTGGGGGCTGCCCCCGGCCCGAGAGGAACGCAGGGGGCTCGACTGAAGCGTCAGGGGCAGCCGTCGCAAAGAGGCAGAGGGTCGGTAATGTAATCACTTTTTGTGATGAAGATGTAAAGGGGGTTCAGACCCCCCACGATGACGCCATGGTGATCTCCCTCACTATGGCAAACTATGATGTAAGGTGTGTTCTTGTGGATAGTGGAAGCTCAGCTGATATTTTGTTTTACGAGGCCTTCCAAAAGATGAGCTTGTCCAGACAATTGTTGCACAAAACATCCACCCCCCTCATAGGATTCACTGGTGACGCTATCTCGGCCGAAGGTGTCGTTGAGCTGCCTGTGACTGCGGGCGTTGCACCCGCAGAAGCCACGGTGCGGCTCGGGTTCTTGGTCGTCCGTGTTCCCTCGGCCTACAACGCTATCCTCGGACGACCCGGACTGAACGCCCTTCGCGCGGTGGTCTCTACGTACCACTTGCTCATGCGGTTCCCCACGGCGGCCGGGATTGGAGAGGTCCGAGGTGACCAACCGACCGCAAGGCAATGTTTCCTAGCAACTCTCAAAGGGAAGAAGCCCGTAGAAGCCTTAAGCGTCGAGTCCCTCGACGCCAGAGACGAGGTGGCCTTGCGGCACGGGGAGCCGGCCGAGGATGTGATCGAAGTTCCCCTCGAGTAAGGTCGCCCGGACAGGACGATCCGGGTCGGCGCCAATCTCGACCTGGGAGCTCGGGCCCGGTTGGTGGAATTCCTCCGAGCCAATGTCGATGTGTTTGCCTGGTCGGCGGCCGATGTACCTGGGATCGACCCGGAGGTCATTTCTCACGCCCTCAACGTCGACCCGACCCACCGACCGGTAAAACAGAAGAAGAGACACTGTGCCCCGGATCGGATCCGAGTGGTCGACCAGGAGGTAGACAAACTCTTGGAGGCAGGATTCATAAGGGAGGTCAGCTACCCCGAATGGCTGGCAAATGTCGTACTTGTCCGGAAGGCGAGCGGAAAGTGGAGGATGTGCGTCGACTACACCGACCTGAACAAGGCATGCCCCAAGGATAGCTTTCCGCTTCTGCGGATAGACCAACTGGTCGACGCGACTTCCGGATATCAGCTGCTGTCTTTCATGGACGCCTTCTCCGGCTACAACCAGATAATGATGGCTCCACAGGACGAGGAGAAAACTGCCTTTATAACAGACCGGGGGCTGTACTGTTACAAGGTAATGCCCTTCGGTCTGAAGAATGCTGGCACCACTTACCAGCGCCTCGTCAACAAAATCTTCAAAGAGCAAATCGGCCGGAACATGGAGGTGTACGTGGACGATATGCTGGTGAAGAGCCGCCATGCAGACCAGCACATCACGGATCTGGAGGAGACTTTCGCCACCTTGCGGAAGTTTCACATGAAGCTGAACCCAGCGAAGTGCGCCTTTGGCGCTTCGGCCGAGAGGTTCCTCAGTTTCATTGTCAACCAGCGGGGGATCGAAGCCAACCCGGACAAAATCAAGGCCATCCAAGGTATGTCCCCTCCGACCAAAGTGAAGGAGGTTCAGGAGCTCGCTGGGAGGGTCGCCGCGCTCGGACGATTTGTGGCAAAATCGGCCGAACGCTGCCAACCTTTCTTCAAGGTGTTGAAACGCCCGAAAGACTTCCTCTGGACGGCCGAATGTCAAGCAGCATTCGACCAGCTCAAGGAATACTTGGCGTCTCCTCCCCTGCTGTCCAAGCCGCAAGAAGGGGAGATGCTCTACCTCTATCTGGCGGTCTCCCCAACCGCAGTCAGTGCGGTACTGGTTCGGGAAGAGGCAAAGCTCCAGAAGCCTGTGTACTACATCAGCCGGGTCCTACGGGACGCCGAGACGCGGTATACGAAGGCTGAAAAGATCGCCTTCGCGCTGCTGACCGCGACCAGGAGGCTTCGCCCCTATTTCCAGGCCCATTCTGTCACCCTCTTGACCGATCAACCGCTGCGGCAGATCCTCAGCAATCCTGAGAATGCGGGACGGCTGATGAAGTGGGCAGTAGAACTTGGTGAGTTCGACATCCGCTACCAGCCCCGACCCGCCATCAAGGCTCAAGCGCTCGCGGATTTTCTCGCTGAGTGCACGGTGCAGGAGGCGGAACCTAGGTCGCCGGAAACACCCAGCCTCGACCTCCCGATTTGGACGCTTCACATCGATGGGTCGTCGAACCCCGAAGGTGGAGGGGCCGGGCTGGTCCTTACCAGTCCAGATGGAGTGATAGCCGAGTATGCCTTGAGGTTCGGATTTCCAGTGACCAACAACGAGGCGGAGTACGAGGCCCTAGTCACGGGACTCAAACTCACTAAGGAGCTCGGCATCCGGCGCCTGAAGGTCTTCACCGACTCCCAGCTGGTGGTCGGGCAGGTCCGTGGGGAGTTCGAAGCCCGGAACCCGACCATGCAGAATTACGTCCGGAAGGTGCAAGCACTCATTCCCGACCTCGGCAGTGTCGACATCCAGCAGGTCCCAAGAAGTGAAAATGCCAGGGCCGACAGGTTGTCCCGCTTAGTGAGCGCAGACGCGCACAACTTGTCGAGGGCGATCTACCTGGGGACCCTGGATGCCCCAAGCATCGGCGAGGCTGGAGCGGTGATGGCGATTGATCCGGAGCCGTCTTGGATGGACCCGCTTGTCGCCTACCTCGCCGAAGGGATCCTCCCTGAAGACGAAGATCAAGCTCGGCGACTTGTTATGAAGTCCGCCCACTACGTACTCTATGAGGGGAGGCTGTATCGGACCTCGTTCACCGCCCCCCTCTTAAAGTGCCTCCGCCCCTCGGAAGCGACCTACGTCCTCGGCGAAGTCCACGAAGGCGTTTGCGGATCACACTTGGGGGCTAGGTCCTTGGCGCACAAGATCATGAGGCAAGGCTATTATTGGCCTACCTTGTTGGAGGACTCAAAGGATCATGTA
Source organism: Phoenix dactylifera (assembly GCF_009389715.1). Taxonomy (NCBI): domain Eukaryota; kingdom Viridiplantae; phylum Streptophyta; class Magnoliopsida; order Arecales; family Arecaceae; genus Phoenix; species Phoenix dactylifera. Next base: position 62,642 of record NW_024068549.1, read on the forward strand.
CGGAAATGCAACGCCTGCCAGCGCCACGCCAACGTCCAGAGAGTCCCTTCTGTCCCCTTGGCGCCAATCACTGCACCCTGCCCTTCGCCCAGTGGGGAATGGATATCTTCGGACCATTCCCCGTCGCTTCAGCTCAGCGGAAATTTTTGATTGTTGCAATCGACTACTTCACCAAGTGGGTGGAGGCAGAGCCGCTGGCCACTATCACGGAGGCGCAAGTCCGGAAGTTCGTGAAGAAGAACATCATTGTCCGATTTGGGGTACCTCGGGTCCTCATCTCGGATAATGGCCGACAGTTCGACAACAAGCATTTCCGTGACTTCTGCGAGGAGTTCGGGATCGAGCATCGGTTCACATCTGTGTCGCATCCCCAAACCAACGGCGAGGCCGAGGTCACAAATCGGACAATCCTCCAAGGAATCAAAGCGCGAATCGGTCGGACGGGGCAAGCTTGGGTCGAAGAACTCGAGAATGTCCTTTGGGCGTATCGGACCACGCATCGGACCCCTACCGGGGAGACGCCTTTCAGCCTAACCTATGGCACGGAAGCCGTTGTCCCCGTGAAGCTCGGACTCCCCTCACCTCGGGTGGCCGCGCACCGACCTGAGGCCAATTCGGAGCAACTCCGAGGGAACCTGGATCTCTTGGAAGAAGCGAGGGAAATGGCGCAGGTTCGGATGGCGATGTATCAGCGGAGGGTAGCCCGATATTACAACTCCAAGGTCCGACCGAAGCTTTTCAGAATCGGAGATCTGGTGCTAAGGCGAGCTAAAGCATCCCAACCTGCGGAAGGTGGGAAGCTAGCGCCAAATTGGGAAGGCCCGTATAGGGTTCGCTGGGTAAACCGACCTGGCTCCTACCAGTTGGAGGCCCTAGATGGTCGAGAAATTCCAAGGAGCTGGAATTCCGCTAACCTGCGGATGTATTACCAGTAGAACGACAATGCCAGAAAGACAGTTCAAAAATGTATAACACTTTTCATTTCAATAATTTCTGGTTACAATGGCGTGCTCGTGTGATTACAAGGAATTCCCAGAGGGGAATTAGGGTGTAAAGAAAGTAAAGAAGAGGTGGAGACTCCGAGGAGCTGAAGATCTGGGATCCCGAAACCTCCATCCGAAGCGGCTGCAATCCCGCCGGAAGTGGGTGCTTCCAACCGGAGGCGCCATCGGCGTCTCACGAAGAAGACGAAGAGCCGGCGCGGATGAAGAAGAAGTGGACGAAGGAGAAGTCCAGACTGCTCCTACCCAGAGGCGCCATCCACGCCTCACGAAAAAGACGAGGAGCCGCCGCAGACGAAGCTCCCGCTGCCTCCAGGGGAACGCCACCTCCAAGGAATATTCCGGTCCTCCCCAGTGTTAGGGGAGAGAAGGAATACAAGGGAGAAGAGCATATGGAGGCGCGGTCCCGGATCAAGCGCCTGGTGCGGAGCTCAATCGGGAGGCCGAACTTCAAGGAGGGGAGACGTGATCCCGGATGAAACGCCTAGAGCGGAGTTCCGCCGGGGAGAACCTCCTTGTTGATCCCAGATGAAACGGCTAGTTGGCGGAAGTCGCGAAGGGCGCGCCTCCCGTTCCTTCGATAGGGGTCTCTCAACCATGCGCCGGAGAGGAGGCCCACGATCCATGGCAATCTGAACAGCTCTGGCTTGGCAGGCTCCATCGCACCTGCACCTATATTTATAGCCAAACTGCGGCCCCCCGGTCGTTCCGCTGCGGGTGGCTCCAATAAATGCGGGCGCATTGAATCCGGAGCCGATCCGGCTCTCGAGGCGTATCTCCCCGCGATTTCCTAAGCGTTATTCTCCTTAATCGCATTCTTTGTGCAGGACACTCCGGGTGGCCTGTACCCCTAGGCCCACATATCTCCGCTCGCGCCCAGGCCGCATCCGCCTCGAAGAACGCGCGTATCGCGGCCGCTTAACTGACACTTCTCGCAAGCAGCAACTGGCGATCCGATTTCCCAGGTAACCCCTCAATTAGCATTTAATGCCCATCTGGTGTTCCCCAGGCGACGCTTGGAGAGGAGGAGAAACACGATCGCAGCTGGCCACGGAGAAATCCCGTCGGGCGGCAAGCGACAGGCGCACGACCAGCGAGCGGAATTTTCTGAGGCTCGGCCCTCGGATGCCAGGCTAACCCGATGATCATCCCGGGAGCAGACTAGCCTGAAGCCCCGACCGGTCGCCTCGGCTTGCGCCAGCCTTGGCCGACCAACGAGCGGAATTTTCCGAGGCTCGGCCCTCGGATGCCAGGCTAACCCGATGATCATCCCGGGAGCAGACTAGCCTGAAGCCCCGACTGGTCGCCTCGGCTTGCGCCAGCCTTGGCCGACCAACGAGCAGAATTTCCGAGGCTCGGCCCTCGGATGCCAGGCTAACCCGATGATCATCCCGGGAGCAGACTAGCCTGAAGCCCCGACCGGTCGCCTCGGCTTGCGCCAGCCTTGGCCGACCAACGAGCGGAATTTTCCCGAGGCTCGGCCCTCGGATGCCAGGCTAACCCGATGATCATCCCGGGAGCAGACTAGCCTGAAGCCCCGACCGGTCGCCTCGGCTTGCGCCAGCCTTGGCCGACCAACGAGCGGAATTTCCCGAGGCTCGGCCCTCGGATGCCAGGCTAACCCGATGATCATCCCGGGAGCAGACTAGCCTGAAGCCCCGACCGGTCGCCTCGGCTTGCGCCAGCCTTGGCCGACCAACGAGCGGAATTTCCCGAGGCTCGGCCCTCGGATGCCAGGCTAACCCGATGATCATCCCGGGAGCAGACTAGCCTGAAGCCCCGACCGGTCGCCTCGGCTTGCGCCAGCCTTGGCCGACCAACGAGCGGAATCTCCCGAGGCACGGCCCTCGGATGCCAGGCTAACCCGATGATCATCCCGGAAGCAGACTAGCCTGAAGCCCCGACCGGTCGCCTCGGCTTGCGCCAGCCTTGGCCGACCAACGAGCGGAATTTCCTGAGGCCTAACCCTCGGATGCCTGGCTTAGCGCCGGAAGAAGTTCCTGAGGCCTAACCCTCGGATGCCTGGCTTAGCGCCGGAAGAAGTTCCTGAGGCCTAACCCTCGGATGCCTGGCTTAGCGCCGGAAGAAGTTCCTGAGGCCAAACCCTCGGATGCCTGGCTTAGCGCCGGAAGAAGTTCCTGAGGCCTAACCCTCGGATGCCTGGCTTAGCGCCGGAAGAAGTTCCTGAGGCCTAACCCTCGGATGCCTGGCTTAGCGCCGGAAGAAGTTCCTGAGGCCTAACCCTCGGATGCCTGGCTTAGCGCCGGAAGAAGTTCCTGAGGCCAAACCCTCGGATGCCTGGCTTAGCGCCGGAAGAAGTTCCTGAGGCCAAACCCTCGGATGCCTGGCTTAGCGCCGGAAGAAGTTCCTGAGGCCTAACCCTCGGATGCCTGGCCTAGCGCCAGAAGAATTTCAAGAGTCGGGAGTCAGCGAGACGCTACCAAGAGTTAAAAAGAAGAAGGACGAAAGTGAAATGAAGAAACTCTATTTGCATTAACTTTCATTGTTTCAGGGCCGAGACCCATACAACTTGGCAAAACGCCAACACACAGAGAAAAGAACGAAAATACAGAAGGTCAGCTTGGAGGAACCCCCGGGTCGGGAACGCCGGCCACGTCCGCAGGGGGTAGGGAGACGGTTGGAGAAGCAGCAGGCAATGGCGCCAGAGGGGAGTCGAGAAGGGAGATCCCACTCAGGTCAATTTCGGGGTACTTAGCCGACACCCTTGCCAGGCCTTCCTCGAAGCCTAAGACAAAGGAGTCGGACCCCGCGTCCGACATGTCACGGACGAACTCGTCAGACTGACGATAGGCCTGTACCGCCTCCGACATATCACTGGTGAACTCGGCGGACTGACGATAAGCCTGTACCGCCTGACGCCCGATCTCCGCACTCTTCTCGGCCAGCGCCGCCTCTGCCCGCTCCATAATCTGAGCCTTCGCCTCCAAGACCTTCGCCACAATCCGGTCGTCCGCCTCGGAGGAGACCCTCAGTAGATCAGCCTGAGCCTCCTTGTGCTTCGCCTCGGCAGCAATGCGAGCAGCCTCAGCCTCCTCCAGGCGCGAATGAAGCTCCTGGTCGCTCGCGCGGGACTTCTCCAAGGCCGACTCCAATTCGCCCAGCTTGGCTTCAAGAGACCGGGTTCGGTTGCGGGCGTTGTCGGCTGACCGCTGGGCCTTCTCCCACCTCTCCCGGTAGTCGGCAGCCTTCCGGGACTGCTTCTCGGCCCGCTCCTCCGCCTTCTTGATCTCGCCCTCGAGACCCGAGGCAACCTTGAGTTGCTCCTGAGCCTCCAACAGTTGCTTCTCGAGGGCGACGAAGCCGAGTGCCCGCTCTTCGGCCACCCGGAGCCTCATCTCGAGGTCCCTGGTCGTCCTCCCCGCCGCAGCCTGACCTCCCTCCTCTACTGCCTTCAGTTGGCTCTCGGCCCTCGCCAGAAGCCTCGCCTGTTCCTCGTAGCACTCCTCCAGGCGGATCATGTACTGGGCGAGCTAAGAGATAGGAAAAACGAGGACGTCAGGCGGGGATCAACAGAGCCTATAAATGATGAAAGCGACCAAAAGAACACTCACCGACATGAGACAGACGCAGCTGGCAGCCCCAATGTCGGAGACCCTCATCTCCCGGACCTGCCTGCGGTCCTTCTCCAGCAGCACCGTCTCGATGAGGTTTCGGGCGCCGGCGAAAGTGAAGGCCGACCCCGACTTCTCTCCGGAGTCGGACGGTGGTTCTGCAGCCTTACCCTTACCCATCGCTTGGGGAAGAGTCATGCTGACCATGCTCGGGGCGGGGACCGCCCCTGGAATTGACAGGGTCCCGCTCGGCCGGGGCCTCGGCGCGTCCCTCCTCGTATCATCCGGAGCCGACCGAGTCGAAGGCTGGGCTGGGGACCGATCACGTCCGACCCGTCCATCTCGGGCACGCCCGGGTGATGCCTCCGGAGAAACGGTAGTCTCGGCATCGGAGGGCTGATACAGCGTCAACTCCCGGTCCGCGCCCGCGGCGTCCCCCTGATCGGTGGGTCCGGACCCGTCTGTCGGCGTCGGAGTCGCCTGCCGGCGGGACTTCTTTGCCGGTGGGGCCCCGCTCGGAGGAGCTCGTTTCTTCCTCCGGACTGCTTCCAGTAGGGACGTCCTACCAACGGCCGTTGCCTTGTCCGACCGCATGACGTCGTCGATCTCTGCAAAAAGGACGAGGTGGTCGGAGGTTGAGAAACTGAAGGAAAGAACGAGACGAAAGAGGAGAAAAGAGCTAAAAAAGAAATGGTGGTGGGCTCACGGTCAGTGGGGACCGAGCTCAGACCAACGTTCACCAAGGTATCCTCGGAAATAAGGCAAGCCACCGGGGGGAGCCGGCCCTCGGCAACCAACCCCTTCAAGACGGCGACGCCATCGGATTCCTCCCTCGACAACCTCGATAGGCCAATCGGGGACTTCATCGGCGTCTCCCAGGTAGCCCTGATTCCCCAAGAGGGATCTGCGTCAACGAAAAAGAAACGCTCCTTCCAGCCGTGAATGGAGGAATGAGCCTCCTTGACGAGGCCGCACCCTCGCCGCGCCGCAAAGCACCACCACCCTTTGTCCTGGGGGTGGCCGCTCAGGCCGTAGCATTCCCAAAAGACATTCAGGGTGGCGGGAACCTCGTGCATGCGGCAGAGAACCTGGAAGGCCGTCAGGGCGCGCCATGAGTTCGGCACCAGTTGCGTCGGCGCCACTCTTAAACCCCGAAGCACCTGCACAACTAAGTCCGAGGGGGGAAAGCAAAACCCAGCCTGAAGAATGCCCTCATTGATGGCAACCTTCCCTGGAGGAGGATGGGACATCCTCTCCTCAGGCCCCGGGAGCGTAACATTGCAGGCCTCGGGAAGATGGTATCGAGCCACGAACCTATCTAGGTCTTCAGCGACCAGCTCCGACTTAATGCGGTCTGCTCTCACTTCGCCCATCCCTAATGGCCAGTGAATCTACGGTCAGGACGGGGTCAAGAAGGGGGAAAGGACCGGAATGACTGGAGTACCCTAATACAAAAGGAGAAAGTATGGAGAGCCTTAAATTGAAGAATGGGGCAACTCACCGGAAGAGAAGGAAGAACGGCTCCGAGAGCGTCAAAGGAGGAGCAAGCGAACAGTCCGACGGCAATGACGGCAGCGCAAAGGAGAAACTCGAAGATGTCTGTAAGGAGAAAGGCGGACGGAGGAGGGCCCCCGGTTAAATAGGCGGAAAGGTGGGTGACGCCTCGGTGACGCCAGAGGACGCCTGGCTGCCGAAGGGTCGCTCGCGCCCCAAAGGCGAATCGACGCCATTAAGGAAGGATGTCCGCCGAAATCCTCAGACTGCTAGGTCAGCAACAACCGCCATACGCCATAAAGAAGGCGGGGAGCTCGAAGCGCGCGCGCCTCTCCGAGGGATGGCGGCAATCTCGAAGCATCACTCCCTTCACCCGTTCCCCTTCTGGTTCCAGGCTCGGAAGTGGGGGGCTACTGTTATGGGGGAACTTAGCCACCATGCCCCACGTGACCGGCACGCGCGCCCAGGAAGACTACGGCAGCCCCTTGGCTGCCCCTTGATCCAGCAATCCGACCCCGAGTCGGACATCTTCGTCTCCGCAGCCCGACCCCGAGTCGGCTGCCCCTTGATCCAGCAATCTGACCCCGAGTCGGACATCTTCGTCTCCGCAGCCCGACCCCGAGTCGGCTGCCCCTTGATCCAGCAATCCGACCCCGAGTCGGACATCTTCGTCTCCGCAGCCCGACCCCGAGTCGGACATCTCTCGACAACGACAGGCTATTCCCCAGAGGCACGCCGCGGCCCTCTGCTCCACTACACCCAGCAACGGTCGTATCCGGCGCTGCTCCACGATCCCCTGTAACAGCCGTACAAAGCGGAGCTCCACTACGCCCTGTAACAGCCGTACCCAGTGCTGCCCCACGACGCCCTGTAACGGCCATGTCAGTGGCAGCTCCATCGTGCTACACGATGACCAACCCCCCAAAAGGACCCCCCAGCCTGGTATATATGCGGCTAGGAGGAGAAGGGGGAGGGTAAGCAAGAACTTCCAGAGCATTCTCCTACTTGCTACTATTATCTTTCCTTCTCCTCCAATCTCCTCTGACTTGATCGTCGGAGGGCCCCCACTACCCCAGTGATGGTGCGAGGCTTGCTTGCAGGTTTCTCGGTGGAAAGTGGAGCGCAATCAACACCAACCAAGGCAACCCAAACGGAACCCCGTTCACACCGCTGTGCCAATCGTTCTCGGTTTGGACCACCAGCAACAAGATTGATATCTAGCACACATGCATACACTAAACATGATATCAGGTCTACTTGCTGTAAGATATGATAAAGATCCTATCATACCTCTATACATCTTTTGATCCACTGATTTACCTGATTCATCTTTGTCTAGTTTGCATGATGAACTCATGGGTGTGCTGATTGGCTTGTTTCCATCCATATCAAACTTCTTAAGCATCTCCTTGATGTATTTGGCTTGATTGATGAAGATCCCCTCTTTAGATTATTTGATTTGGAGCCCGAGGAAATAGTTCAGCTCTTCCATCATGCTCATTTCAAATTCACTCTACATTAAGTCAGCAAATTCTTCGCAGAGGCAATTGTTAGTAGCACCGAAAATAATATCATCTACATAAATCTGTACTACTAACATATCTTTGTTTTTCTTCTTTGAAAACAGTGTTGTATCAACATTCCCTCTAGAGAATTCATTGTCTAATAGAAATTTGCTAAGTCTTTCATACCATGCTCTAGGGGCTTGTTTTAGACCATAAAGTGCTTTATTTAGTTTATAAACATGATTGGGGTATTGATGATTTTCAAAACCAGGGGGTTGTTCTACATAAACCTCCTCATTAATATACCCATTCAAAAAGGCACTTTTACATCCGTTTGAAATAGTTTGAAGTCTTTAGAGCATGCAAATACTAGTAATAATCTAATTGCTTCAAGTCTAGCTACAGGAGCAAAGATTTCATCAAACTCTATACCTTCTTCTTGATTATAGCCCTTTGCTACTAGTCTAGCCTTGTTCCTAACCACAACTCCATTCTCATCAAGTTTGTTTTTGTATATCCATTTAGTTCCTATTATTGAGTATTCAGTGGGTCTTTCTACCAAATTCAATACCTTGTTTCTAGTAAATTGATTTAGTTCCTCTTGCATAGCATTTACCCAATTTACATCATTTTCAGCTTCTCCAATGTTTTTATGTTCTAAGTGCGAAACAAAAGTTAGGTGATTATTTAAGTTCCTAAGAGAAGCTCTAGTTCTAATAGGTTGTGATGGATCATCTAGTATTAATTCTTTAGGGTGACCGTATACATACCTCCAAGCCTTTGTAAGCCCATGATCACCAATTACCTCTTGGCTTGTTGAAGTTTCTCCAATTTGCTTTGGTTCATTCTCTTGTAATGTCATATCATCTAACTTTTTCTCAAGTATTCCTGCATCATCATCAAGAGCTACTCTCTTGCTAGCAGAGACATCATTAGTATCATCAAAAACAACATGTATAGACTCTTCAATAACAAGGGTTCTTTTGTTGAAGACTCTATAAGCCTTACTTGATGCATAGTATCCCAAAAAGATACCCTCATCAGATTTGGAATCAAATTTACCTAAGTTATCTTTCCCATTATTGTGAATGAAACACCTACACCCAAAAATATGAAAATAGCTTACTTTGGGTTTTCTATCTCTCCAAAGTTCATAAGGTGTTTTCTTTATAATTGGTCTCAGTAAGACTCTATTTAATATATGGCATGATGTGTTAATAGCTTCTCCCCAAAAATACTTTGGGAGGTCACTTTCACACAATATGGTCCTAGCCATTTCCTTTAGGGTTCTATTCTTTCTTTCCACAACTCCATTTTGTTGTGGTGTCCTAGGTGCAGAGAAATTATGATTTATCCCCTTTTTACTGTAGAATTCATCAAATAGATGATTTTCAAATTCTGTTCCATGATCACTCCTAATAGCTATAACTGAAGCATTTCTTGTGTTAGTTACTTCCTTATGAAATTTCTTAAATACAGAAAATGCTTCATCTTTATGAGCTAAAAACATGACCCATGTATATCTAGAAAAATCATCTACAATAACAAGACAATATTTGTTTCCACCAAGACTTGTGGTTCTAGTTGGTCCAAATAGATCCATGTGTAGTAGTTCAAGGGGTCTAGTAGTAGTGACACAATTTATGGATTTAAAAGAGCTCCTAGATTGTTTGCCATATTGACATGCATCACAAATTTTATTTTTCTCAAATTTTAGTTTTGGCAAACCAATTACAGAATCTCTTTTAACTAATTTAGATATTGTATTCATACTTGCATGATCTAATTTACGGTGCCATAACCAACTTGCATCAACAACCTTAGTATCAGTAGCTACTAAGCAAGAACTGTTTTTAGCAAGATCTTCAAGATCTACTACATAGACGTTACCACGTCTAATTCCTTTAAATACTAAGCCATTGTTAATTGAGTTGGTTATGATGCATAAAGATGGCTTAAACAAAATATCAAAACCTCTATCACATAATTGACTAACGCTAAGTAAGTTATGCTTAAGACCATCTACAAATCGTACATTATCAACGAAGGTTGAAGAGGTGATTTATACTTTACCTATACCAACGATGTGACCTTGGTTATTGTCTCCAAATGTCACAGCACCTCCCTTCTTAGGCTCTAGGGTGAAGAATTGCTCCTTGTCACCCGTCATGTGTCTTAAGCAGCCACTATCCAAGTACCAACAGTTTTTGTCGACCTTGGCTGCAAGACACTCCTACACAAGAAAATCATACAATCTTAGGTACCCAAGTTTTCTTGGGTCCTTCATGGTTAGTAACATTGGTTCCTTTTGGAACCCAAATCTTTTTAATCTTTCTTTTAATTTCAGGTTTTTTTGTGATTACACATATTAGCTATATGTCCTACTTTACCACAACGAAAACAAGTTGCATTTTTGGTTTTACTTTCTCCGGCCTTTACAAAAAAGTTTTTAAGAAATTTTTGTTTGTTGTTAAGCTTATACCCTAAGCCAGCTTTACTAAATACAGCTCTTTGACTATTAAGTATCATGTCTAGTTTTTCAGAGCTAAAGGTAAACTTCTCAACTATAGGTTTATACTTTTCAAGTTCTTTTGTTAAGTTTAGTTTTTCTATTTTTATTGAATTTAGATCTTTTGTAAAGTTATCTTTTAGAGTTCGGTTACTGTTTTTAAGTTTTGAAACTTCCTTAGTTAGTCTTTCGTTATCTTCAATAAGGTATTAGTTTTTTGAGTTAGCAATTGGTTGCTTGTTTTAAGTTCTAAGTTTTCCTTGATGATAGAGTTCTTGTCCTTAATTAATTTATCATTCTTATGAGTGTAAAATGTTAGAACCCGCCCATGCCGCTGATATTTCAAAACAAAATCAGATGGCAGCGGAAGAGGCATGTGCGGGATCAACGTTCATCGCATGAACGTGTTTCAAAACCGTTCGTAGATAGATAAGGATTAAAAACCTTTTAAACTAATTAGAAGATCAAATCTTCATCTTGTGCGGGTAGATGATCACCGCAAACTGGAGTTCGTGGTTTTAGGATGAAGGTTCGTATGAAGCCGTTCAAACGTCCGGCCTCTACGGGTATCCACACGAAGCAGAGGACCGATCAAAGCTTTCTTGTCTTCCCGGGGTGCTAGCTCCCTTGCAAAGACTTCTTTTGATGGCTGATGTACTCCCTTTTAAATCAACTCTTGATTATGCTTGGGAAGAGGAAGAAGAAGGATGAAGATCAGAGGAGGAACAAAGCTCCTGCAGCCTTCTTTCTTTTCCCTGCATTGGAAGGAGGAAGGGAGGATGAAGAGGCCACCAACACCTTTTCTTTTTCTTCCCTTGCTTGCGGCTGAACCAAGAGGAGAGGAGAGGGAGGCGTACGGCACCAAGGGGAGAATAATACCAATACCCTAGGTGCCGCCAAGTCCTCCCCTTTTAAAACATCTAGGGCTCCTACAAGTTAGGAGCCCTTTGACACTTTTCCATAAAAGGGGCGCCGGCCCCTCTCTTCATGCCGCACCAAGGAGGAGAAAAGGGGAAGGGCGTGAGCCCCTCCTCTTGTGTTGCCCTAATCCTCATTAAGTAAGGTTTTGAATGCCCTAATGTGGCCAAGCCCTAATCCAATTAGGCTTAGCCCAAGGGTGAACCAATTTGGATCCAATCTAGGTAAGTCCTAATCCAATTAGAACTTAAAACAATTTTGACTCAATTGAACTCTTCAATCCTAATCCAATTAGGAGTCTTATTGATTCATTAGATTAATAATTAGTTGTGACTTAAGAAATCCTAATCCAAATTAGGACATATTTAATTTTAGTCCTAATCCAATTAGGACTCTTATTTGAATTCGAAGTCCTAATCCAATTAGGACTTCTAGGAATCCAATTTTAATTCAAAACTCCTAATCTAATTAGGATTGTAGGAATCCTATTCCAAGTAGGAATCCCAGTCCTACTCCAATTAGGATTCCCAGTCCTAATCCAATTAGGACTCTAGGAATCCTATTCCAAATAGGATTCGTGTTTTAAGTCCAATTAATCAATTCCCATTTCTTCTTCAACTTATTATCAATCGAATTGATTACTCGTGATTCCTAATCACTATTCAACCATCGGATCGGTCAATACTTCTAGTGTGTGTGACCCAATAGGTTCTGTTCTGACTGGTAGTGAGATATACTGCGATCTCTATCACAATATCATTGAAAACTTCTTTCAATGGGTTGGAACGATTCCAACTCAACTCATTAGGGTTTATCGATCATCGAGACAATCCCTATGAGTCCCACCATCCACCAGTGACACCTAGCAGCATGTAGTGGCTACCCAGCAGAATAGAATGGTGAACCTCTAGGTGCAGTTATTATGTGATACAGTCCTTCTATCGTGGATCCCTACAGGACGGAGGTCATGGACAACTCGTCAAACCCCATCGTCTGTCATATGTCAAGATTTATTCGACTTAAGTTCGAGAGCGGTGAACTCTTTCTCTACTGTGCAATCTGCCCCGGCCGAGGTCTTACGAACTCAGTCTTATAAATCACATAGGATCTCTCCTTATCTATCAAGGTCGATAGATTCCTTATAGGTGTATACCCTACTCCTACAGTGAACCTACTGTAGCCAATCTACACTGCATGGACCCATATAGCTAGAGACCATGTATGTGTGCAGTCAAACTACAATAACCTCACTGTGAGTGGCCGAAGCACCGTAGGTCAAAGGACCAGTCACACTACTGCAACATCAAGCAAGTCACTGACGAGTGGATAGACATCCAAGTGACTTCTTGTATTGGTCATGCTCAGTACCCTTGTTCTTAACAAGCACCTGCACTATTACTTCAGTGTCGCCACACTGTGGACTCGAGTCTCGTCCATCCATAAGGAAAGTAATGTGTGCACTGATCTCATCGGATCGATCACCGCCCTCGTGATGATCCATCGATCAGGAGCATTCAGAAATTAATCACCAATGATGCATGGCTCAAATTTTTGACTTTTAAGAATATGCATCATCATCTTATTAATTCTTGGACGATTCATAGACACATAAACAATATGAATGAAAAAGATGCCTTTTATTTATACAATAATAATAAAGTCAAATACAAATTATGTCCCAGAATTAATAATGTGTCAGCCAAAAATTGGCTTCTAGGGCATACATCTAACAATCTCCCACTTGCACTAAAGTCAATCAGTCATATATCTTAGTCCCATCTTCTCAAGGTGGGTTTCAGTCTTTTGCTGACTTAGCTGTTTAGTGAATGGGTCTGCCACGTTGTCCGCGGAGTCTACTCTCTGTACTTCGACATACTTCTTCTCAACATAGTCGCGTATGAGATGGAAGCGCCGCTTTATATGCTTGGACTTCAGATAAGACCTTGGCTCCTTAGCAAGAGCTATGGCGCCATTATTATCGCAGTAGAGTGTTATGGCATCTGATGACATTACATCCAATTTCGCAATGTATTTCTTGAACCAGAAGCCTTCCTTAGCAGCTTCAGAGGTGGCGATGTACTCAGCTTCCATAGTAGAATCAGCAATGATCGGTTATTTAGAACTCTTCCAATTCACCGTACCACCATTGCACAAGAACACATATCCAGATGTTGACTTCCTATCATCGACATCAGTCATGAAGTCTGAATCTGTGTATCCTTCTACCTTCAACTCTGATGATCCTCCAAAGACCAAGAATAAATCTTTAGTTCTTCTCAAGTACTTAAGAATATTCTTCACAGCTGTCCAGTGTTCTTCACCTGAATTTGACTGATATCTGCTTGTGACACTCACAGCAAGAGCTATATCAGGTCGTGTACATAGCATGGCATACATGAGGCTCCCTATTGCTGATGCATAGGTGTTGCCCAGATAGACAACCCAAGAGGGGGGGGTGAATTGGGTTTTAAAATAATTTGAATAATTAAAACGATGTGGTTGATTAATTAAAAACTATTGCAAGTTATTTAATTAATGCTAAGTGCTGTGAGTGATGTGAGGGGAAGAAGAAGAGAGACAATCCAAGACAAACACAAGGTTTTATAGTGGTTCGGAGCTAACCCTTGCTCCTACGTCCACTCCCCAAGTCTCACTTGAGAATTCACTATAACCCCCTTGGATTACAGCCGGTTGTTTTCCAAGCTCACAACCAAACTTGTTGTTTTACGAGCTCACAACGAACTCGGTCGGTTTTCCCAGGCTCACCGACTAGAACCGCCCCGATTGTTTTCCCGGGATCACAATCAAACCCTTACACACGTTGGTTTTAACTCGGCTCACCAACCAACCACAATCCCCTTGATTCAATCCCCGATTGAACCAAGTAAATACAAGTTGTAGAAAGAAAACAGAAAATGAGCTTCTCAAAAAGCAGATGAAAACAATATGAACAATAAATGAAGTTAAGAAGCCTCAAACGCTTTTAGATTGGAGATGAGGAATGGCTTCTTAAACTTCTGGTCTCCTCTTGAAAGAGTAGTCGACTTGAATGCAGGAGAAAGAGGCTTTAATTGCTGGGAAGATGTAGTTGGAAGCAGTAAATGCAGATCTTCCTCTTTTTCGTTGAAGAGCACGTTGCAGAGCTTGAATGCTTGATTAGTTGGAGTGGAATGGTTGTTCTCTTCCTTGCTACAGTCCTCTGTGGCTATTTAAGCCAACCCCCACGGAAACTAGCCGTTAGAGTGCTTTTTCTGCCCGTTCTGAACACTCTGCGCAGCCTGACAATATGACCGTTGGTGGGTTGGAGTCGACTCGCGCGATCAGGAGTCGACTCGGCTGTAGTGGAAGTCGACTCAAGCTTTTCCGGAGTCGACTTGGCAACTGTTCCATATTTGAATTAAAGTTGCCTTCACGACTGGGAGTCGACTCGTCTTGACCTGGAGTCGACTCGTCAACTTCTGGAGCTGACTTGGCAATTTTGGAGTCGGCTCATCCACTGAAGTCCGTGGATCCAATTTTGAATTTTGTCCACTCGAGTCGACTCGACTGTCCTGGGAGTCGACTCGAATCTCAGAGCCCGAACTCCCGATCCTCTGTCTTTTGGCTCGTCCAGTCTTGGAGTCGACTCGAACTTCCTTGGAGTCGACTCGGCTCTCAGTTTCCGAAACTTGGTCTTCTGCCTTTTGATGTGAAGCTGTTTTGGAGTCGACTCGAGATGTCTGGGAGTCGACTCGAATCTCAGAGGCAGTAACTTGATCTTCTGTCTGTTGATGATCGCGGAGTCTCGGAGTCGACTCGCGTACTGCGGGAGTCGACTCGAATCTCAGAGTCCCAAAAATGCTCTCTGACTTTTTCTTTGTGTTCCGCTGAGAGTCGACTCATGCTTTCTTTGGAGTCGACTTGCCACCTATCGGAGTCGACTCGCGTTCCACTGGAGTCGACTCGAATCTCAGACCCGAAAACTGTTCTCTGACTTTTCTGCCTGTGACTGCTTGGAGTCGACTCTTACTTCCTTGGAGTCGACTCGGTGAACATCGGAGTCGACTCGCGCACTTCGGAAGTCGACTCGCTGATAGGTTCTGAGTTGAAGCTTTCTGTCCTTCTGTCTGTTCTCAGTCGGAGTCGACTCTTCTGGAGTCGCTCGTGCCAGTGAACTTGATACGCTTGGAGTCGACTCGTGATACTCGGGAGTCGACTCGAGTCTCAGACATTGGTCCAAACAGACTCCTTAACTTATCCAAAAATTATGAACCAAGTCTTGGGACACTTAGACAGGATTTTTACTGAAACACTCAATTGAATTCATTAGTAATCAAAAGATATACTCAAATGCTTTGAGCTCATCAAAATCAAATGGGGTTTTAATCAATCACTCCACAATCTCCCCCTTTTTGATGATGACAAAACTTTGAGTATATGTAAAATGAATTGCTCAATAAATAATGAAATAAAATCCATAAATGAATTCAAATATCTGGTAATTCAATTTATCCAAGCTTGAAAGGAGTGAAACAATAAATTTCGGAGTTAAAGCTCCCCCTTTCATTTGGAATTA
Organism: Phoenix dactylifera; assembly: GCF_009389715.1. NCBI lineage: Eukaryota > Viridiplantae > Streptophyta > Magnoliopsida > Arecales > Arecaceae > Phoenix > Phoenix dactylifera. The sequence continues at coordinate 78,196 of NW_024068549.1, forward strand.
TATAAGCCTTCATATTATGCAATCAATTGTTTGGCTTATATGTCATTAATGATTTAGTTTGATTAAAATTCAGATTCTCCCCCTCAACATATGCATTCAACTATGTTTTGATTCTCTGAATTTCCTTTTAATGCTTTGAAGTTTTTAAACTGAATTTTTTGTATTTAGAGGGAAAATCTGTCAATTTGTTCTTGTGTAGGATTCAGCTAATCTCCGAATATCCCTTGAATAGATTCTGGAGATTACTCCATTAGGAGCCCCAAAAGAGAGATAATGAGCCTCGAGGTACCGAATCCACTTAGAACAAATTTGTGTGTTTTTAAGAGTTTTATGTTTTTATTGATTTCCATTGATTTCTTTTACATATTTCGCCCCTTTTACATACTTTATACATATTTCTCCCCTTTTTTTTTACATATTTTATTTCTCCCCCTTTTTGTCATCATATCAAAAAGGAGGTAATCACACACAATCAATGGCACAACCAATCATCAAATGGCACATAATTGAAGATAAAATGTCTACTCATTGTATTGATATGAATGTGAATACATGTGAGAATACAATAAGTAAAGTAAAACAAGACAAAACACAAAAACATCTATGGCCTCCTCGAGGATGAGGCACCTCCTCTCGAGGATGTGGGTCCTCCTCTTGTGGATGTGGCTCCTCCTCTCAATCGGCTCTGCTCCATGAGGAGGGTGACTGCATCTGTAACATGGCCAAGCTGCGTGATAATAGACGTAGTGGCTCTGCTATGTGTAGTGGAGAGCTCAGTCACCGACGTCTGAAGCCCAGTCACCGACGTCTGAAGTGCGTCCAGCTTGTCGATGAGTATATTCGACAAGCGCTCGGCCCCCTCGGTGGTGGTGTGCATGTCACGACCTATGTCCTCTCGCATCTGTCGAGTGGTGCTCGTGACCTCACTCATGCTGTGGAACTGGGCCTGGACCAAACTCCGGACATTGTAGATCTCTTCTCGTACATGAGCCGTCATGTCAGTCACGGCTGTCAAGGAAGGGACCAACTGAGAAGATACGGGTGCAGGAGTGGGAGCAGGCACCGCACCTCGGAGCTCCCGAAGCAGCTCATCCCTCACATCTCTGACTATCTCCTGTCGCAGCTCCCGAAGCTGCTCAGGATCAATCCGGACCTCCATGGATGGTGGAGCCGAGGAGGAAGGTCCGGCGGAGGTGGTAGGAGCAGGAGGAGTGGATGGAAGGTCTGGATGTTCTGGATGGTCTGGAAGGTCTGGGTAGTCTGAATCGGGCTCAGGACTGGGTGAAGGTCTGGTGGTCTGAGCGGTGAGGGTAGACTTCCTAACCCATACCCCCTCTCTCTTCCGAAACCCCATCCTGTGTAGGGTCCCCGTACGCGTGCGATCAGTCCATCGCAAAGCGCGAAAGGGCTCCCCCTCAGGAATGGAAACCTCGTACTCCCTAAAAAGAAGGGTGAAAATCATGCCGTATGGGAGGGTGAGCCTAGGTCTATCTAGGGGCTCACACATATACCTATAGATGAGCTTAGGGAAGTTGATTGGGGTGTCCTGAAGGATATAGAACATAAGAGCTAGGTCTCTCTCATTTACAAAATCAAATCTCCCTGTCTTAGGGAAGATGGACCTAGACAAAATACTCAAGAGGATCCGCACCTCAATCGGTAGTGAGCTCGCGGATACCTCGTCTAGAGGTGACTGGGGTGGATGTCCTAGAACGGCCGTAAGGGCCTCAACCCTATCCTCAGGGTGTGCGGGAGCCACCCCTGCTAATGGAAGGTGGAGGATGTGGGCAATAAGATCCTCCGTGACACGCAAAGGGACACCGGCTACTGTGCCCTCGATACCTCCATCTCCCCGATGGACGGTACCATAGAACTCTCTAATAAGGCCCGGGTAAGTGGAGAGGTCCAGTGTAAGGAAGTACTCTAGGCCCTGGGCCCTAAGTCTATCACCTATGGTGAACCCTTCCCGGGAGAGGAAGTCGAAATCGACATACCTCCCGGTGGAGACGACCTTCCCGGCCAATGGCCTCGCGGGAACCGCCCTAGGCGGGGAACGAGCCGGAGGTGGTTGCCTCGCGGGATCGTGCCGCGCCTTGGAGCGCCACTCGGGACCGGCCTCGGGTCGGGACCTCTTCCTAACTACGGTCTTACGCGGCATTTTGACCTAAACTGAGAGAAAAAAAAAACCTAGAGGATGGTGAAGGACCGACGGAAAAGACTCAGAACCGACCGGGAATGACCTAGGAAGGGAGGAGAACTCAATGTCCGGCGAAGAATCGACGGGAAAAATGGCTTGGAGACGATCGGGGACGACCTAGGAGTCGGCTCTAGGGCTTTTTGAACAGTGGCGGCTTGAAAGAAAAGTGTTTTCGAAACGACAAATCTAGGGTTAAAAGGTCGGATCCCGACTGCGAGTCGACTCCACTGAGTCGCGAGTCGACTCGACCTCGAGTCGACTCCAGAATATGCGCGAGTCGACTCTCCTTATGCGCCTGTGGACCTCGAGTCGACTCCTGACAGTATGCGAGTCGACTCCCCCTTAGGAGCCGGCTCTGAAACTTACTCGAGTCGTCTCTAACTTTGGCACGCACCTAAAACTCATGCTATAATCGTGCCGAATGACGAAAAATCACTTAATTAAGATCTGATTTAATGATCATTGGAAAGAAACTCTATTTTTAACCACATTGTAATCATCAAAATCAATGTATCTAGTGGAACCACTAGGATGGATCAATCACTCCTAATCCCCTCCTAAGCACACTAAACCTCTCTTCACTTAGGGGTTTTGTAAAAATATCTGCTAATTGATTATCAGTACAAACAAATTGGAGTATCACATCACCATTCAATACATGATCTCTTATGAAGTGATGTCTTATCTCAATGTGTTTAGCTCTTGAATGTTGAATTGAATTTTTAGTTAGGTTTATAGCACTTGTATTATCACAATTAATGGGAATTTTATCTTGTTTAATGCCATAATCTTCTAATTGTTGTTTAATCCATAAGATTTGAGCACAACAACTCCCGGCTGCAACATATTCAGCTTCTGCAGTGGATAATGCAACCGAGTTTTGTTTCTTGCTAAACCATGAGATAAGGTTTTCTCCTAGAAATTGACACGACCCGCTGGTACTTTTTCTATCAAGCTTACATCCAGCGAAGTCTGAATCTGTGTACCCTATTAAGTTTAGGCTAGATTCTTTAGAGTACCATAGCCCTATGTTCTTAGTTCCTATTAAGTATTTAAAAATTCTCTTAACTGCAACTAGATGTGATTCTTTAGGATTAGCCTGATATCTAGCACACATGCACACACTAAACATAATATCAGGTCTACTTGCAGTAAGATACAGTAAAGATCCTATCATACCTCTATAAAGTTTTTGATCTACAGATTTACCTGATTCATCTTGGTCTAACTTGCATGATGAGCTCATGGGGGTGCTGATTGACTTGTTTCCCTTCATGTCAAACTTCTTGAGCATCTCCTTGATATATTTGGCTTGATTGATGAAGATGCCTCCTTCAGACTGTTTGATTTGAAGTCCGAGAAAGTAGTTCAGCTCTCCCATCATGCTCATCTCAAACTCACTCTGCATCAAATCAGCAAATTCCTCGCAGAGGCGATTGTTAGTAGCACCGAAAATGATATCATCAACATAAATCTGTACTAATAACATATCTTTATTTTGCTTTTTCAGAAATAATGTTGTGTCTACATTTCCCCTAGAGAATTCATGTTCTAATAGAAATTTGCTAAGCCTCTCATACCATGCTCTAGGTGCTTGTTTTAAGCCATAAAGTGCTTTGTTCAGTTTATATACATGATTAGGGTATTGATGATTTTCAAAACCAGGAGGTTGTTCTACATATACCTCCTCATTAATATACCCATTTAAAAATGCACTTTTTACATCCATTTGAAATAGTTTGAAGTCCTTAGAGCATGCATATGCTAATAGTAGTCTAATCGCCTCAAGTCTAGCTACGGGAGCAAAGGTTTCATCAAAATCTATACCTTCTTCTTGATTATACCCCTTTGCTACTAGTCTAGCCTTATTCCTTATAACAATTCCATTTTCATCAAGTTTATTTTTATAAATCCATTTAGTACCAATAATTGGATATTCAGAAGGTCTCTCTACTAGATTCCACACTTTGTTTCTAGTAAATTGGTTTAGTTCTTCTTGCATTGCATTTATCCAATTTACATCATTTTCGGCTTCTTCTATATGTTTGGGCTCAAAGTGTGAAACAAAAGCTAGATGGTTATTCAAATTCCTAAGGGATGCTTTAGTCCTAACGGGTTGAGATGGATCATCTAGAATTAGTTCCTTAGGATGCCCATGAGCATACCTCCAAGCTTTAGTTAGCCCATGATCCATAATAGCCTCTTGGCTTGATGATTCTCCTTCAATCAACTTTTGATTATCATCTTGTAATCCCATCTTATCTATCTTTTCTTCAAGTATTTCAACATCATCATCAAAATTAACCTTCTTACTAGACGAGATGTCACTAGAGTCATCAAAAAACATGTATAGATTCTTCTATAACTAAGGTTCTTTTATTAAAGACTCTATAGGCTTTACTAGTTGTAGAATAACCTAAGAATATTCCTTCATCAGATTTAGGGTCAAATTTCCCTAGATTATCTTTCCCATTATTATGCACAAAACACCTACATCCAAAAACATGAAAATAATTAACCTTTGGTTTTCTGTTTTTCCACAGTTCATAAGGTGTTTTCTTTATAATGGGTCTCAATAGAACTCTATTTAGTATGTGACAAGAGGTATTAATGGCTTCTCCCCAAAAGTACTTAGGGAGGTTACTTTCACATAACATAGTTCTAGCCATTTCCTCTAGTGTTCTATTCTTTCTTTCCACCACTCCATTTTGTTGTGGTGTCCTAGGTGCTGAGAAATTATGGGTTATCCCTTTCTTACTACAAAATTCATTAAATGACTGATTTTCGAATTCGGTACCATGGTCACTTCTAATGGCTATGACTGAAGACTCTCTAGCATTTGTTACTTCCTTATGGAACTTCTTAAACATAGAAAATGCTTGATCCTTATGCACTAGGAACATGACCCATGTGTACCTAGAGTAATCATCTACTATAACTAGACCATATTTATTTCCACCTAGGCTTGTTGTTCTAGTTGGACCAAATAGGTCCATGTGTAATAATTCTAGAGGCCTAGAGGTAGAGACACATTTTATGGATTTAAAAGAGTTCCTAGATTGTTTGCCAAATTGACATGCTTCACATATTTTGTTCTTTTCAAATTTTAATTTTGGCAAACCTATCACGGAGTCTCTTTTAACTAGTTTAGTTATTGTGTCCATGCTTGCATGACCTAACTTACGGTGCCATAACCAACTAGCATCATTATCTTTAGTTTCATTTACAACTAAACATTGGTTATGTTTTGCAAGATCTTCTAGGTCTACAACATATACATTTCCACGTCTAATCCCTTTAAAAACTAAACTATTATCATTAGGGTTTGTTATAATGCATAGTGATGGCTTAAACATAACATCATACCCTTTATCACATAATTGACTAATGCTTAATAAGTTATGCTTAAGACCATCAACATATCTAACATTATCAATAAAAGTAGAAGGGGTGATTTGAACTTTACCAATACCAATGATGTGACCTTGGTTGTTGTCTCCAAAAGTCACAGCACCTCCCTTCTTAGCTTCAAGGGTGAAAAATTGATCTTTGTCACCCGTCATGTGCCTTGAGCAGCCACTATCCAAGTACCAGCAGTTTTTGTTGACCTTGGCTGCAAGACACTCCTACACAAGCAAATCATGTCATCTTAGGTACCCAAGTTTTCTTGGGTCCTTCATGGTTAGTCAAGTTGGTTCCTTTTGGAACCCATACCCTTTTAATTTTCCTTTTTGTTTTATTTTTCCTAAAATTACACACATTTGCTTTATGACCTATAGTACCACAGCAAAAGCAAGTTATTTTCTTAGTTTTAGTTTCCCCAGCTTTAACAAAGAAGTTACTAAGAAGTTTTTGTTTATTTCTTGGTTTATACCCTAAACCCGCTTTATTAAATACGGCTCGTTGACTATTAAGTATCATGTTTAATTTTTCAGAACTATATGTAAATTTTTCAACTAAGGGTTTGTATTTGTTAAGTTCTTTAGTTAGAGTTTGATTTTCTGCTTTTAGGTCATTAAGTTCTTTTGTGAGATCCTTATTTAAGATTTGTTTATGATTTTTAAGTTCTGAAAGTTCCTTAGTTAGTTTTTTATTATCTTTAGTTAAGGTACTATTCTTTTGAGTTAAAAGTTGGTTGCTTGTCTTAAGTTCTATATTTTCTTTGATGATTAAATCCTTATCCTTAACTAATTTATCGTATTTATGTAGGTATGATTGATTAGCTATTTTTAGTTCTTTATTCTTAAGATTTATGGCCTTATATTCTACCATTAATTCATTAAATGCATCATAAAGTTCATCAAAAGAAAAATCAAGATGCGTATCGGAAGTTACCTCGTTTTCGTTGGCCATGAAGCAGAAATTGGCCTTCTCTTCTTGTTCATCATCTGATGAGGAGGATGATGAGTCGGAGTCGGATAGTGTAGTGACAAGAGCCTTCTTCTTCTTGTACTTACTCCCCTTCTTCAGTAAGGGGCACTCTGCTCTTATGTGACCCGGCTTCTTGCACTCGTAACACCCAATCCCCTCATTTTCCCTTTCCTTATCTTTGTCCTTGTGGTAAGAATTTGAGGGGCCTCTCCTTTGATGATACGCCTTCTTGTGGTTGATAAATTTCTTGAACTTGCGCACAAGAAGTGCCTCACCATCATCTTCCTCATCTTCTTCTTTTTCACTGCTGCTGCTGCAAGATAAGTCCTTGTTAGATGAAGTAGATTTTAGTGCTAATACCTTTTTCTTATGAGAGGACTCTTCCTCGTTGTGTTGCTTCATGGTTAGCTCGTGCGTCATCAAGGATCCAAGGAGCTCCTCGAGTGGTAATTTGTTCAAGTCCTTGGCTTCTTGGATTGCCGTCACTTTAGCTTCCCAAGACCTTGGTAGACACCGAAGGATTTTCCTGACAAGCTCACTGTTAGTATAGTTCTTGCCAAGGCTTTTTAGGCCATTGACAATATCAGTAAACCTAGTGAACATGCATGTAATTGTTTCATTAGAATCCATTTTAAATAGTTCATATTTATGAACCAATATATTAATTTTGGATTCTTTAACTTGATTTGTGCCCTCATGGGTCACTTCAAGTCTATCCCAGATCTCTTTTGCAGAGTTGCAAGTAGAGACCCTATTAAATTCATTTCTATCTAAGGCACAATAAAGTGCATTCATAGCTTTAGAATTAAGTTGTGCCTTCCTCATGTCATGTTCATCCCAATCCTTTTCTAGTTTGGGTACCTTGACACCCTCTACATATATGGATGGGATGTATGGGCCATTTACTACAATGGTCCACATCTCATAGTCTTGGGCTTGGATGAATATTCTCATCCTAGCCTTCCAGTATGAGTAGTCGGATCCATTAAAGAAAGGGGGTCTTTGGGTGGACTGACCCTCAATGTGGGAAGATCCAAATGGGGTTGTCATTTTGATCTTTTAACTCTTGGGTGGAAGAGTTTTAGGCTCTGATACCACTTGTTGCCCAGATAGACAACCCAAGAGGGGGGGTGAATTGGGTTTTAAAATAATTTGAATAATTAAAACGATGTGGTTGATTAATTAAAAACTATTGCAAGTTATTTAATTAATGCTAAGTGCTGTGAGTGATGTGAGGGGAAGAAGAAGAGAGACAATCCAACACAAACACAAGGTTTTATAGTGGTTCGGAGCTAACCCTTGCTCCTACGTCCACTCCCCAAGTCTCACTTGAGAATTCACTATAACCCCCTTGGATTACAGCCGGTTGTTTTCCAAGCTCACAACCAAACTTGTTGTTTTACGAGCTCACAACGAACTCGGTCGGTTTTCCCAGGCTCACCGACTAGAACCGCCCCGATTGTTTTTCCCGGGATCACAATCAAACCCTTACACACGTTGGTTTTAACTCGGCTCACCAACCAACCACAATCCCCTTGATTCAATCTCCGATTGAACCAAGTAAATACAAGTTGTAGAAAGAAAACAGAAAATGAGCTTCTCAAAAAGCAGATGAAAACAATATGAACAATAAATGAAGTTAAGAAGCCTCAAACGCTTTTAGATTGGAGATGAGGAATGGCTTCTTAAACTTCTGGTCTCCTCTTGAAAGAGTAGTCGACTTGAATGCAGGAGAAAGAGGCTTTAATTGCTGGAAAGATGTAGTTGGAAGCAGTAAATGCAGATCTTCCTCTTTTTCGTTGAAGAGCACGTTGCAGAGCTTGAATGCTTGATTAGTTGGAGTGGAATGGTTGTTCTCTTCCTTGCTACAGTCCTATGTGGCTATTTAAGCCAACCCCCACGGAAACTAGCCGTTAGAGTGCTTTTTCTGCCCGTTCTGAACACTCTGCGCAGCCTGACAATATGACCGTTGGTGGGTTGGAGTCGACTCGCGCGATCAGGAGTCGACTCGGCTGTAGCGGGAGTCGACTCAAGCTTTTCCGGAGTCGACTCGGCAACTGTTCCAAATTTGAATTAAAGTTGCCTTCACGACTGGGAGTCGACTCGTCTTGACCTGGAGTCGACTCGTCAACTTCTGGAGCTGACTTGGCAATTTTGGAGTCGGCTCATCCACTGAAGTCCGTGGATCCAATTTTGAATTTTGTCCACTCGAGTCGACTCGACTGTCCTGGGAGTCGACTCGAATCTCAGAGCCCGAACTCCCGATCCTCTGTCTTTTGGCTCGTCCAGTCTTGGAGTCGACTCGAACTTCCTTGGAGTCGACTCGGCTCTCAGTTTCCGAAACTTGGTCTTCTGCCTTTTGATGTGAAGCTGTCTTGGAGTCGACTCGAGATATCTGGGAGTCGACTCGAATCTCAGAGGCAGTAACTTGATCTTCTGTCTGTTGATGATCGCGGAGTCTCGGAGTCGACTCGCGTACTGCGGGAGTCGACTCGAATCTCAGAGTCCCAAAAATGCTCTCTGACTTTTTCTTTGTGTTCCGCTGAGAGTCGACTCATGCTTTCTTTGGAGTCGACTTGCCACCTATCGGAGTCGACTCGCGTTCCACTGGAGTCGACTCGAATCTCAGACCCGAAAACTGTTCTCTGACTTTTCTGCCTGTGACTGCTTGGAGTCGACTCTTACTTCCTTGGAGTCGACTCGGTGAACATCGGAGTCGACTCGCGCACTTCGGGAGTCGACTCGCTGATAGGTTCTGAGTTGAAGCTTTCTGTCCTTCTGTCTGTTCTCAGTCGGAGTCGACTCGTACTTATCTGGAGTCGACTCGAGCTCGTGCCAGTGAACTTGATACGCTTGGAGTCGACTCGTGATACTCGGGAGTCGACTCGAGTCTCAGACATTGGTTCAAACAGACTCCTTAACTTATCCAAAAATTATGAACCAAGTCTTGGGACACTTAGACAGGATTTTCACTGAAACACTCAATTGAATTCATTAGTAATCAAAAGATATACTCAAATGCTTTGAGCTCATCAAAATCAAATGGGGTTTTAATCAATCACTCCACAATAGGGAATCTTGCTCATGCGTTGAATCTCTTCAGATGTGTTGGGGCACATCTTCTTGGAGAGATGAATTCCATGCCTAAGGGGTAAGAGACCCCTTTTGGAGTTTTCCATGCTGAACCTTTTCAGCACTTCCTCCATATACATTTTCTGTGATAGGCGAAGCATTCTTTTAGATCTATCTCTATAGACCTTTATTCCCAAAATATAGGATGCTTCCCCAAGGTCTTTCATGGAGAACTCTTTTGACAACCAAACCTTGACCGAGGTTAGCATGGGAATATCATTCCCTATCAGGAGGATGTCGTCCACGTACAGTACGAGAAATACGACAGCGCTTCCACTAACCTTTTTGTAAACACACGGTTCCTCTTCGTTTTTGATGAAATCAAACGTTTTGATTGCGTCATCGAAACGAGTGTTCCAACTCCGAGATGCTGTTTTAGTCCATAAATGGACCTTTGCAGCTTGCAGACCTTGTGATCTCCATCACTGGAAGTGAAACCCAGAGGCTGTTCCATATAGATATCTTCTTCAAGATATCCATTTAGGAAAGCTGTTTTCAAATCCATCTGCCAGATTTCATAATCATGAAATGCTGCAATGGCAAGCAATGTTCGGATGGATTTCAGCATGGCTACAGGTGAAAAGGTCTCCTGATAGTCAATGCCTTCGCGTTGACTATACCCTTTCGCCACCAGCCTTGCCTTCAAGGTCTCTACCTTTCCATCCAAACCTATTTTTCTTTTGTAGATCCAATTGCATCCAATAGATACAATACCTTCTGGTGGATCTACTAAGGTCCAGACTTGGTTGGAATGCATGGAGTCTAATTCTGACTTCATAGCTTCTAACCATTTCTCGGAATCGATATCAGATATCGCCTCGTTGTAGGTTTTGAGATCCTGTATGTGATCCCTATCTCCCACTAGGAACATTTCCTCGGTATCCTCTTCTAGTATACCTAAGTATCTATCGGGAGGATGGGAGACCCTACTTGATCTTCGAGGTGGTTGAGGGACATCGTGTACTGGCTCTGTATTAATGGGTTCGATAGGATCCATGACTCGTTGCTTTTCAAAGACTTTCTCTTCAAGCTCAATTTTCCTCCCACTGCCTCTATCAAGGATAAACTGGTTTTCCAAGAAGATGGCATGACGGCTCACAAACACATTGTGCTCCTCTGAGACGTAAAAATTGTATCCTAATGACTCTTTAGGATATCCTATAAAACGAGCACTTATGGTCCTAGCCTCTAGTTTGTCCACCTGTAGTCTTTTGACGTGGGCCGGACATCCCCAAATCTTGAGATGACCAAGACTTGGTTTCTTACCATGCCATATCTCATACGGTGTGGTAGGAACGGATTTAAAGGGAACTCTATTAAGTAGATATACTGCGGTAAGTAAGGCATTTTCCCAAAGAAACATCGGTAGATCAGTGAAGCTCATCATGGACCGGACCATATCCAATAGAGTCTGATTTCTCCTCTCTGACACTCCGTTGAGTTGAGGTGTACCCGGAGGAGTCCATTGAGAGACTATGCCATTGTCCTTGAGATAGTCCCGGAATTCTCCACTAAGGTATTCTCTTCCTCGATCTGATCGAAGAGCCTTAAGGGGTTTTCCAGTTTGTTTTTCTACTTCATTTCTGAACTCTTTGAACTTTTCGAAAGATTCAGATTTGTGTCTCATAAGATACACATATCCATACCGTGAATAATCATCGGTAAAGGTGATAAAGTACGAATAACGTCCCCTGGCTAGCACATCGAATGGGCCACATACATCTATATGTACCAAGGTAAGTATTTCAGTGGTCCTCTCCCCATGTCCTACAAAGGGCAATCTGGCCATTTTTTCTTGAAGACAGGACTCGCAAACTGGATATGACTCGGAAGTCAATGAGCCGAGATGCCCATCTTTATCCATTTTGTTCATTCTGTCCTCTCCAATATGGCCAAGCCTGAGGTGCCACAAATATTTTTGGTTTATCTCATCCCTGGAACTTTTGGATCCTTTGGCATTCACTACTTGCTCAGACACATTTATAGATACACCCATATGCAAATGATAGAGACTGTCAATCATAAAACCACGTGCGACTATTTTATTTCTTAAATAAATAGAACAGCAGTCTTTGTCAAATGTAAAAATATGACCTTCCTGTGCTAGACATGAAACAGAAATCAAATTTCTGCTAGCAGCAGGTACATAATAGCAGTCTCTAAGTAACAAACTAAAACCAGACGGTAGTCGCAGATGGTAGGTGCCCACAGCCACAACAGCAACTTTTGCCCCGTTGCCTACCCGAAGGATTACTGCACCTTCCGCCAGCCTTCTACTTCCCTTTAGACCCTGCATGGTAGTGCATAGATAAGCACTAGAACCAGAATCTATAACCCAACTAGAAGTAGAAGAAACCGTTAGAATAGTTTCAATTATGAGCAAGTCTATACCTTCTGAAGATGTGTCACCTTTCTTGTTCTTCAGGCTCTCGAGGTATGAAGGACAGTTCCTCTTCCAGTGGCCGTCGACATTGTAGTGGAAACATTTTCCTTTGTCATTGGCCTTTTTCTTTTGAACTTCCTTCTTTGGCTTCTTGTCTTTCTTCTGCTTCTTCGCAGGCTTCTTTTTCTTCCAAGCAGACTTTCTCTTGGAACCAGAAGTCAACTCAGCAGCAAAGACTTGCCCCGTGAACCTTTCAAGGCTCCCTCAACAGTTATCAACATATTTATCAGTTCAGTCTTAGTGCATTCAATCTTATTCATGTGGTAGTTTACTATAAACTGACCAAATGAATCAGGAAGGGATTGAAGGATCAGATCAACTTGCAATTCCTTGTGCATGTTCATACCGAGATTCTCAAGCTCCTCTAGGTCCTTGATCATAGTCAGACCGTGATCATGGATGGACTGCCCCTCGCGCATCTTTGCTTTGAAGAGCCTCTTAGACAATTCAAAACGAGCTGTGCGACTCTGCTCACCATACAACTCTTGCAGGTGTGCCAGTATGTCCCTAGCAGTCTTCATATTTTCATGCTGGCATTGTAGTTCATTGGACATGGATGCCATGATATAGCACTTGACCCTAGTGTCATCGTCTGTCCACTTCTCATGCGTCGTACGCTGATCAGCGGTCGGACGTGCTGGTAATGCAGGGATGTCATTGTCGAGCACATAGCCTATTTTCTCGCAACTCAGAACAATTTTGAGATTCCTAAGCCAGTCTCTGTAATTGGTACCGGTCAATCGGTTGGTCTCAAGAATACGGGTCAAAGAGTTTGAGGCTGACATCATGATCTGCAGAGAGTAAAGATTTTAGTTAGACTTTTGTACTTGATCCTAATCTGTTCTAAGGTCTTTTAGAACATATGTAACTCCCACTATTTTCTCGAATTCCTCACACTCCTCTGGTAGAAAAACGGAAATCCTACACGACTAGGGTTTCTAGTGGGTACTGCGGTTCCACCGATTTACATGCCACCTCACCTAACAGTTATTGATGACACATAAATTGATGAATGTACAACTCTTGTACAATGCTTCTCAAGCATGTTGCAGTGCTACTTGGTCTCTAAGCTATGAAAACCTCATCTAACAGTTATTGGTCTCATTTCTTAGTTAAGTCAGACCCACCGTATAACCGTAGGAATAAAGACGTCATTGGGTCCTCACCTAACAGTTATTGGTGCCCAATCCCACCTTTACCCTACAACATCTCATGTCTATAGAGAGGTCCAGTCCTCCGATGCAACTTGCCCACTGTGTCCAGCCGAGATAAATCAACATCAGAAAGACCTTAGCAGCTCTACTATAGTGGAAGACCTATTGACTTAATATTGGTTAATCAGGTCTTAGTGTTTGCAACTTGAGCTCTTCATAAGAGGTAATCAAACAATTGGCCAGGTAAGCATGTGGGAGGCTCCCCTTACTCAGAGAGTAAGGTCCTAATTAAGTAACCACCTTTCATGCTTTCCTAGACACCAATTAGATCAATTAATCTAATATGACTTAAACATGTCGGTTCACTCTCGACTTGATTGGGGAGATTTTAGTTTAGGTCTCATTGGGTTTGCTACATCACATGTAAACCTATCTACCCGACTCTCATTCACATCACATGCAAACGGCATATTGCAGGCAGTTATAATCGCAGCAATAATTAAAGCTAAACTTTAAATAGGTGATGATCATGGATTCTAGTTAGGTCGTATTACAAGCACATGCACGTCAATCGATCAACTGGTCTTCAACTCTTGAATTGGTTCCAAGCCTCCTTGATTCGATCCTTGACCAACTCTTGATCCAATCGCCATCAACCGCTTAGACCCCTGCTCATCTCATGCATCATCTTCGACTTGATCGTTGACATACATCACATCACATAAATACAACCAGATATAAAATAAAAATAAAAATAAATTACATCTCCCTTTTAGGAGGTACGCAGGCCTCTCAAAACATTAAATAAGATGCATGCAAGCATCTGAAAAATTACATGACATTACAGATCACATCGCAGGTCATTACATTTGATACCAAAAGGGTTTGAATCCTATGATCATCACCACATGCAGCAATTATAATTTTCAGATCTGAAAACTAATTGATTATCTTATGACATAGGTTGCTGATCATGCTAATCATGATTCTAAACTTTGTAATCCCATTAACAATGCAATTAGAATCATTTTTTTATCACATAAAAATCAGCATGCAAAAATCAGCACCCTAGAAAAAATCTGCATGCAGAAAATTTTCAGCATGCATGATCATTTAATTTTCAGATCTAATAAGCCTATTAATAATTAATCCTTACCTTAATCTACGATGCCTGGCTCTGATACCACTGTTAAAACCCACCCATGCCGCTGATATTTCAAAACAAAATCAGATGGCAGCGGAAGAGGCATGTGCGGGATCAACGTTCATCGCATGAACATGTTTCAAAACCGTTCGTAGATAGATAAGGATTAAAAACCTTTTAAACTAATTAGAAGATTAGATCTTCACCTTGTGCGGGTAGATGATCACCGCAAACTGGAGTTCGTGGTTTTAGGATGAAGGTTCGTATGAAGCCGTTCAAACGTCCGGCCTCTACGGGTATCCACACGAAGCAGAGGACCGATCAAAGCTTTCTTGTCTTTCCGGGGTACTAGCTCCCTTGCAAAGACTTCTTTTGATGGCTGATGTACTCTCTTTTAAATCAACTCTTGATTATGCTTGGGAGGAGGAAGAAGAAGGATGAAGATCAGAGAAGGAACAAAGCTCCTGCAGCCTTCTTTCTTTTTCCTGCGTTGGAAGGAGGAAGGGAGGATGAAGAGGCCACCAACACCTTTTCTTTTTCTTCCCTTGCTTGCGGCTGAACCAAGAGGAGAGGAGAGGGAGGCGTACGGCACCAAGGGAAGAATAATACCAATACCCTAGGTGCCGCCAAGTCCTCCCCTTTTAAAGCATCTAGGGCTCCTACAAGTTAGGAGCCCTTTGACACTTTTCCATAAAAGGGGCGCCGGCCCCTCTCTTCATGCCGCACCAAGGAGGAGAAAAGGGGAAGGGCGTGAGCCCCTCCTCTTGTGTTGCCCTAATCCTCATTAAGTAAGGTTTTGGATGCCCTAATGTGGTCAAGCCCTAATCCAATTAGGCTTAGCCCAAGGGTGAACCAATTTGGATCCAATCTAGGTAAGTTTTAATCCAATTAGAACTTAAAACAATTTTGACTCAATTGAACTCTTCAATCCTAATCCAATTAGGAGTCTTATTGATTCATTAGATTAATAATTAATTGTGACTTAAAAAACCCTAATCCAAATTAGGACATATTTAATTTTAGTCCTAATCCAATTAGGACTCTTATTTGAATTCGAAGTCCTAATCCAATTAGAACTTCTAGGAATCCAATTTTAATTCAAAACTCCTAATCTAATTAGGATTGTAGAAATCCTATTCCAAGTAGGAATCCCAGTCCTACTCCAATTAGGATTCCCAGTCCTAATCCAATTAGGACTCTAGGAATTCTATTCCAAGTAGGATTCGTGTTTTAAGTCCAATTAATCAATTCCCATTTCTTCTTCAATTTATTATCAATCGAATTGATTACTCGTGATTCCTAATCACTATTCAACCATCGGATCGGTCAATACTTCTAGTGTGTGTGACCCCATAGGTTCTATTCTGACTGGTAGTGAGATATACTGCGATCTCTATCACAATATCATTGAAAACTTCTTTCAATGGGTTGGAACGATTCCAACTCAACTCATTAGGGTTTATCAATCATCGAGACAATCTCTATGAGTCCCACCATCCACCAGTGACACCTAGCAGCATGTAGTGGCTACCCAGCAGAATAGAATGGTGAATCTCTAGGTGCAGTTATTATGTGATACAGTCCTTCTATCGTGGATCCCTACAGGACGGAGGTCATGGACAACTCGTCAAACCCCATCGTCTGTCATATGTCAAGATTTATTCGACTTAAGTTCGAGAGTGGAGAACTCTTTCTCTACTGTGCAATCTGCCCCGACCGAGGTCTTACGAACTTAGTCTTATAAATCACATAGGATCTCTTCTTATCTATCAAGGTCGATATATTCTTTATAGGTGCATACCCTACTCCTACAGTGAACCTACTGTAGCCAATCTACACTGCATGGACCCATATGGCTAGAGACCATGTATGTGTGCAGTCAAACTATAATAACCTCACTGTGAGTGGTCGAAGCACCGTAGGTCAAAGGACCAGTCACACTACTGCAACATCAAGCAAGTCACTGACAAGTGGATAGACATCCAAGTGACTTCTTGTATTGGTCACGCTCAGTACCCTTATTCTTAACAAGCACCTGCACTATTACTTCAGTGTCACCACACTGTGGACTCGAGTCTCGTCCATCCATAAGGAAAGTAATGTGTGCACTGATTGTTGGGAACCCGCCCATGCCGCTGATATTTCAAAAAATTTTCAGATGGCAGCGGAATCGGCATGCACGGGTTCGACGTTCATCGCATGAACGTTGTTTCGAGACCTTTCGTAATTAGGTAAGAATTAAAACTTTTAAAACTATTAGGAAGATCAAATCTTCACCTTGCGCGGGTAGATGATCACCGCAAATCTGAATTCGTGGTTTTGGAAGAGGGTTCGCTTGAAGCCGTTCAAAGGTCCGGCCTCTACGGGTATCCACACGAAACAGGATCCGATCCAAGCTCTCTATCCCACCGGGGTGCTAGCTCCCTTGCAGAGATAGCTTTTGATGGCTGATCTCCTCTCTTTCAATCAACCCTTGATTGTGCTTGAGAGGAGGAAGAAGAAGGATGAAGATGGGAAGAAGATCAAAAGCCCCTGCAGCCTTCTTCTTTTTCCATGCGTTGGAGCCAAGGAAGAAGACCAAGAGGAGGGAGACGCCTCCTCTTCTTTTCCCTTTGCTGATGGCGGCTGAACCAAGGGAGGAGAGGGAGAGGGTGGCCACGGCTTGGAAGAAAAGAGATGCCCTAGGGCGCCGGCCCTAGTCCTCCTTTAATAAGGATGAAGGGCTCCTACAAGTTAGGAGCCCTTGACAACTTTCCAAGAGGGGGCGCCGGCCCCCTCTCTCTTCATGTCGCACCTAATCAAGTGGAGAGGGGCTGATGCCCCTCTTACTTGGTTAGCCTAATCCTCTTCCAAAGAGGATTAGGTCCCTCTTTCATGGTTTAATCCTAATCTAATTAGGATTGGCCAAATTGGGTTCAATCTATGCTAGTCCTAATCCAATTAGGACTTGAATGAACCATGACTCAATTGAACTCTTCAATCCTAATCCAATTAGGAGTCATGTTGATTCATTAGATTATTAATTAATTTAGACTTAAGGAATCCTAATCTAATTAGGATGTATTTAATTTTAGTCCTAATCCAATTAGGACTCTAATTTGAATCCAAAGTCCTAATCCGATTAGGACTCTAGGAATCCTACTCCAAGTAGGAATCCAATTTTGATTCAAAACTCCTAATCTCATTAGGATTGAGGAATCCTATTCCAAGTAGGAATCCCAGTCCTACTCCAACTAGGATTCCCTGTCCTAATCCAATTAGAACTCTGGGTATCCTACCTGAAGTAGGATTTCTTGTTTCAAGTCCAATTAATTAATTCCCTTTGTTCCTTCTTCAACTTCTTATCAATCAAATTGATTTCTTGTGATTCCTAATCACGATTTCAACCATCGAATCGGTCAATACTTCTATTGTGTGTGACCCCATAGGTTCTATTCTGACTGGTAGTGAGATATATTGTGATCTCTATCACTATATCATTGAAAACTCCTTTCAATGGGTTGGAACGATTCCAACTCAACTCATTAGGGTTTATCGATCATCAAGATAATCCCTATGAGTCCCACCATCCACCAGTGACACCTAGCAGCATGTAGTGGCTACCCAGCAGAATGGAATGATGAACCTCTAGGTGCAGTTAACGTGTGATACAGTCCTACTATCGTGGATCCCTACAGGACGGAGGTCATGGACAACTCGTCAAACCCCATCGTCTGTCATATGTCAAGATTTATTCGACTTGAGTTCGATAGTGGAAAACTCTTTTTCCACTTTATATCATTGCCCTGGCCAAGGTCTTAGAACTCAGTCTAACAAATCACATAGGATCACTCCTCTTCTATCAAGGTCGATAGATTCCTTATAGGTGCATACCCTACTCCTACAGTGAACTTACTGCAGCCAATCTACACTGCATGGACCCATATGGCTAGAGACCATGTATGTGTGCAGTCAAACTACAATAACCTCACTGTGAGTAGCCGAAGCACCGCAGGTCAAAGGACCAGTCACACTACTGCAACATCAAGCAAGTCACTGACGAGTGGATAGACATCCAAGTGACTTCTTGTCTTGGTCACGCTCAGTACCCTTGTTCTCTAACAAGCACCTGCACTATCACTTCAGTGTCCCCACACTGTGGACTCAAGTCTCGTCCATCCAGAAGGAAAGTGATCTGTGCACTGATCGGATCGATCACCGTCCTCGTGATGATCCATTGATCAGGAGCATTTAGAAATTAATCACCAATGATACATGGCTCAAATTCTCAACTCTTGAGAATATGTATCATCATCTTATTAATTCCTTGGACGATTCATAGACACATAAATAATATGAATGAAAGATGCCTTTTATTTATTCAATAATAAATAGTCAAGTACAAAATTATGTCCCTAGAATCAACAATGTGTCAGCCAAATTGGCTTCTAGGGCATACATCTAACACTGATCTCATCGGATCGATCACCGCCCTCGTGATGATCCATCGATCAGGAGCATTCAAAAATTAATCACCAATGATGCATGGCTCAAATTCTTGACTCTTAAGAATATGCATCATCATCTTATTAATTCTTGGACGATTCATACACACATAAACAATATGAATGAAAAAGATGCCTTTTATTTATTCAATAATAATAAAGTCAAATACAAATTATGTCCCAGAATTAATAATGTGTTAGCCAAAAATTGGCTTCTAGGGCATACATCTAACATAAGATTGATTAGTTAGTTTCAATTCTTTAATTTTAAGGTTTATTATCTTATATTCATCCATTAGTTCATTAAAAGCATCATACAATTCATCAAAGGTAAAATTTAAATATGTTTTGGATATTACCTCATTATCATTTGCCATGAAGCAAAAATTTGCTTTTTCCTCTTGTTCCTCATCCGATGATGATGATGATTGATCAGAGTCTGTCAAGGTGGTGACAAGAGATTTCTTCTTCTTGTATTTGATGCTCTTCTTCAGTAAGGGACAGTCGATTCTGTAATGTCCCGATTTCTTGCATTCATAGCAACCGGTTCTCTCACTTTTCCTTTCCTTACCTTTGTCCTTGTTGTAGGAACTTGAGGGACCTCTCCTCTGATGAAAGGACTTCTTCCGGTTGATGAATTTTCTGAACTTTCGCACGAGAAGAGCCTCATCATCATCTCCCTCATTTTCTTCTTCTTCGCTGCTGCTACTGCAAGATGGATCTTTATTAGAACAAGTAGATTTGAGGGCTATTACCTTTTTCTTATGAGAGGATTCTTCTTCGCTATGTTGTTTCATCGTGAGCTCATGCGTCATCAGGGATCCAAGAAGCTCCTCGAGTGGCAGCTTGTTCAAGTCCTTGGCTTCTTAGATTGTCGTTACCTTGGCTTCCATGACCTTGGCAAAGATTGAATAATTTTCCTGACAAGGTCACTGTTAGCATAACTTTTGCCAAGACATTTTAGACCATTGACAATATCAGTAAATCTAGTAAACATGCACGTGATAGTTTCATTAGAATCCATTTTAAATAATTCATACTTATGAACTAGCATGTTTATTTTAGATTCTTTGACTTGATTCGTGCCCTCGTGGGTCACTTCAAGTCTGTCCCATATCTCTTTTGCAGAACTGCAAATAGAGACTCTATTGAATTCATTAGGTCAAGGCACAATAAAGCACATTCATCGCTTTGGCATTTAGTTGTGCCCTCCTTCTATCATTGTCATCCCAATCTTTTTCAAGCTTAGGAATAGTAATGTTATCTACAAAAATAAAAGGAATGTGTGGTCCATTAACTATGATGCTCCAAATCTCATAGTCTTGGGCTTGGATAAATATCCTCATCCTAGCCTTCCAATAGGTGTAGTCAGTTCCATTGAAGAATGGAGGCCTATGGGTGGATTGCCCCTCAATAAGTGAAGATCCAAAAGGGGTTGTCATTTTGATCTTTTACTCTTTTAATAGAAGAGCTCCTGCTCTAATACTACTTGTTGCCCAAGAAGACAACCCAAGAGGGGGGGTGAATTAGGTTTTGATTAATTTTCGATCAATTAAAAACTATGATTAGTAATTAACTAAATCTATCGCAAGCAAATTAGTTAAGTTACTAGATGAAGTAAATAAAGAGAGAGAGAAAACAGCAACCAATACAAACACGAACCAATTTGTAGTGGTTCGGAGCTAACCCTTGCTCCTACGTCCACTCCCCAAGCTTCACTTGGGAGTTCACTATAATCCTCTGGATTACAGCCGGTTGTTTTACAAGTTCACAATCCAACTTGTTGTTTTCGCGAGATCACAATGAACTCGGTCGGTTTTCACAGGCTCACCGACTAGAACCACCCGATTGTTTTTCCGGAATCACAATCGAACCCATACACCGTTGATTTTAACTTCGGCTCACCAACAAATCTTAAAACCCTTGATTCAATCCTCTGATTGAATCAAGTGAGAAAACAGTTTGGAAAAAGTTACAAGGAAAGCTTCTTAATAAGCAAATATTAAATAATATGAAAAGAGAAGAGTTAGAAGCCCTCAAAAAGAATTTGGAAGAGGAAGAAGGGGCTTCTCGAACTCTGAGTCTCCTCTTTGAATGCGCTAACAATTTGATGTCAGAAGGAGAGCCTTGAATACGAAGGAAAGAGTTTGTTGAATGGAGTTCAATGCACTTCTTTCTTCTTTCCCTTGTATTTACTCTTGAGAGCCTTTGGTAGGTGGAAATCTCTTTTTGTTTGAATGGAATAGCTCTCTTGGTATCTACTACTGTTCATTCTGACTATTTAAGCAGTCACCATTGAAAACTAGCCGTTAGACACCAAATTGTGGCCGTTCTACACATTCTGCAACTCCTGACAATGTATCCGTTGGGGTCGGAGTCGACTCGCTCGATCTGGAGTCGACTCGGCTGTTGCTGGAGTCGACTCATGCTTTACTGGAGACGACTCGCCCACTGATCAAGATTTGAATTAAAGTGTTGTCCCGTTCTGGAGTCGACTCAGCCAAACCTGGAGTCGACTCGCCAATATCCGGAGATGACTCGGCCCTCTGGAGACGACTCGTTCTCAGGGTTCCAGAGATCTATTTTTCTGCAATTCTTTCTCGAGTCGACTCGGATCATCTTGGAGTCGACTCGGCTCTCAGAGCCCGAAGTTGGTTCTCTGACTTTTAGTCTTGCTTTCCTCTGAGAGTCGACTCGGACGTAACTCCAAACTTCGGAGTCGACTCGTAACCTTATGGAGTCGACTCGGTTGCAGGGTCTGAAATACATCATTCTGTCTTTCTTCTGTTACCTTTAGGAGTCGACTCGGAAACGTCGGGAGTCGACTCGGAAACCATTGGAGTCGACTCAAAACCTTCTGGAGTCGACTCGCTGACAGGGTCTGAAATACATCGTTCTGTCTTTCTTCTGTTATCCTTAGGAGTCGACTCGGAAACGTCGGGAGTCGACTCGGAAACCATTGGAGTCGACTCGAAACCTTCTGGAGTCGACTCGCTGACAGGGTCTGAAAATCAACTTTCTGTTCTTCTGTCAGTTCTCAGTCGGAGTCGACTCGCAGTGTACCGGAGTCGACTCGAGCATGTGCCAGAACTTCTGAAACACTTGGAGTCAACTCGTAATCTTCTGGAGTTGACTCGAGCTTCAGACTTTAGTTCAAACTGAGTTCCTTTCTTAACCAAAATATATTGAACCAAAGCTAGAGATACTTAAACATAAATTCACAAATATTTGCCTGAAATACTAGATTGAATTCATTAGTATAACATAAGATATACTCAAATGCTTTGAGCTCATCAAAATCAAATAGGGGTATAACCAATCACTCCACAATACTATCTCAAATTGAGACGGGTGGATTTCTTATTGAGTATCTATACAAATTTATCTAGTGCACTCAAGACCCAACTTTGTCTGTGTATTTGATCTTGAAAGGACCATCAACAATTGATTCAGTCGAAGCGCAAGAATACACCAAATATATCTGCATAGACCTCTCAGGTCAAAGGACATATAAACTAGTTGTGCTGAATACTCTTCTCAAGATTAGTGATCACTTCGAGAAGGTATTCATATTTGGATCTCGTTCAGTATATGCACTCTTACAGTGCACCTACTCATCTGCTTAAGGTCTCTACCTAAATGACGGAGCCTATCATCCTTTTTATATAACGGCATAACGAGTGTAGGCCTAAAATATGTAACTCAGTCTAGAATAATATGAGTTAATAAGGAACCGAAAGACCACCACTGCGCCTATGATTCATTAATCATCGGTGTGGTCCTTCTACAATGTTACTCAACATACATACCATGTGAACATCTCATGTCACAATCAAATACCCAATAAACAAATAAACATATATGTGAAAAGAAGAAATAAATAATTCAATAATTATTAAAAGTGATTTACTAATTGGTTCCTAAGGGCATATATCTAACATATGCAGCCTTCCAAATTATAATAAGTGGCTCATATAAGCATAAGATAACCATACATCATTAAAGTGGAAGCTTGCAGCATTTTGGTAATGCACTGAAGGTTTTAATTCTAGAGACAGCAAGGATAGTGGAAGCTTGCAACAATCCTAACACTTTAAATTCTGATGTCCATTGCTGCATAAATTATTTTGTTGGTGATCAACATATGTTAATGCTAAACTTAGTGGTTGAGCTTGTGAATGTAAAATAATAACAGGAAGTACAAATAAAAGATTGTATTTTCATAGAATGAAAGAAACGGGCGTGACTTTGTCGCGCAACAGACACTGATAGGAAGACGGACATACGAGGAATCTCGTCGACACCTCTTTATCCCTCTCCTTATTCCTCGCAGGCCCCCATCCCTCCCATTATGGGCTCGTTTGGTTCGCGGAAAGCATTTTCTCTCCTAGGAATATGATTTCCGGAAAGAAGATTCCTAGGAAGAGAATGCCTGAAAATTTACTTTTGGCATATTTGGTTAAACATGGAAAAGTGACAGATTTCCAGAGTGCTTATGTTTGGTTGACCATTCACTTTTCTGGCAAAGTTATGTGTAATTCCTATTATGCCCTTGATGACCCAAAGATTGATTTAAAGATTGATTTTGATGATCACAAAACCTTGAAGTATAAATACTAATGTTTGTGTTGCAAGGAGAAAGATATTTATTTTGCAAGGAACATAGCAAGTTGGAAGAACACAAGAAGGCCTCCAAAGCTCTCAAGAAAAGTTGGAAGAAAGCTACAATTTATTGGCCCAAGTCTCAAGTTCAAAGGATTCAATTTAGAAGAGCAAGTTTTAAGAAAAATTCAAAGGAAAGGCACTCGAGTCGACTCCTACAGTTCCGAGTCGACTCCAAGGAGCAACAGACAGAAGGACAGAAAGCTTCAACTCAGAACCTATCAGCGAGTCGACTCCCGAAGTGCGCGAGTCGACTCCGATGTTCACCGAGTCGACTCCAAGAAAGTAAGAGTCGACTCCAAGCAGTCACAGGCAGAAAAGTCAGAGAACAGTTTTCGGGTCTGAGATTCGAGTCGACTCCAGTGGAACGCGAGTCGACTCCGATAGGTGGCAAGTCGACTCCAAAGAAAGCATGAGTCGACTCTCAGCGGAACACAAAGAAAAAGTCAGAGAGCATTTTTGGGACTCTGAGATTCGAGTCGACTCTCGCAGTACACGAGTCGACTCCGAGACTCCGCGATCTTCAACAGACAGAAGATCAAGTTACTGCCTCTGAGATTCGAGTCGACTCCCAGACATTTCGAGTCGACTCCAAGACAGCTTCACATCAAAAGGCAGAAGACCAAGTTTCGGAAACTGAGAGCCGAGTCGACTCCGAGGAAATTCGAGTCGACTCCAAGACTGGACGAGCCAAAAGACAGAGGATCGGGAGTTCGGGCTCTGAGATTCGAGTCGACTCCCAGGACAGTCGAGTCGACTCGAGTGGACAAAATTCAAAATTGGATCCACGGACTTCAGTGGATGAGCCGACTCCAAAATTGCCAAGTCAGCTCCAGAAGTTGGCGAGTCGACTCCAGGTCAAGACGAGTCGACTCCCAGTCGTGAAGGCAACTTTAATTCAAATTTGGAACAGTTGCCGAGTCGACTCCGGAAAAGCTTGAGTCGACTCCCGCTACAGCCGAGTCGACTCCTGATCGCGCGAGTCGACTCCAACCCACCAACGGTCATATTGTCAGGAAGTGCAGACTGTATCCAACGGCTCTATTTTTGTCTCTAATGGCTAGATTCTTGTTTCCACGCCATCAAAAGCTATAAAAACAAGAGGAGAGCTAGGGGAGAAGGTATGGAAGTGGGAAAGAACATTTAGAGAAGAGATCTCAAAGAGATTACAAGAGAAATCTCCCATAAGCACAAAAGGGCCATCCGAAGTGAAATAGAGAGAAGAAGAGCATCCAAGCGAATCCCAAAGCTTCCTCTCCATCCGTGTGCTGCCTCGGTGATCCTCTACTTCGTGCCAAATCAGAAGAGGGTCAAGTAAAGAAGAAGCCGAGCTCCTTCATCTTCAAAACTCGTTTGAGGGCTTCTCTTTACCCTATTTGGTTATATTGTTATATTTGCTTGTTTAAGAAGCTTTGATTTGTTTTTAAACCTTTATTTTAATATCTTGTAACTTGATTCAATCAAGGGATTGAATCAAGGGGTTAAGATTTGTTGGTGAGCCAAAGGGAAAACCAACGGTAATAGGTTTGTTGGTGAGCCTAGGTTGAAACCAACGGTGTAAGGGTTCGATTGTGATCCCGGGAAAACAATCGGGGTGGTTCTAGTCGGTGAGCCTGGGAAAACCGACCGAGTTCGTTGTGACCTCGTAAAACAACAAGTTGGGTTGTGAGCTTGTAAAACAACCGGCTGTAATCTGTAGGATTATAGTGAAATTTCCAAGAGGTCTTGGGGAGTGGATGTAGGTGCTGGGGTGCACCGAACCACTATATGTTTGTTGTGTTTGTAATGCCTCTTGTCATTGTCTAACTAACACACTTACTTACTTAGATAGATTTCTTGCTTAACTGTTATCCGCGCATCCTTTAGTTGCAAGCATATTCAATCAAGTCACATTCTATACATCAAACTGTTGCTAAGTTTGACTTTCACTGTGCATCCATACAACTTAGCATAATTAATCAAAAACTTTCAGAAGTAGGTTAAAAGTTTTAAAAGACCCAATTCACCCCCCCTCTTGGGTTGTATCTACTGGGCAACAAGTGGTATCAGAGCAGGTGCTCTAAGTTTAATTATTGATCTCACGATCAAGAGCCAAAGATCATGACAACTCAAATAGATAGTTTTCTAGGAGAAGGACAATCAATTGATACACCTCCACTATTTAATGGCATAAACTATACACATTGGAAAATACGCATGCGCATTTTTATTCAATCACAAAACTATTATTTATGGAAAATCATAATAAATGACCTTCACACACTCTCTCAAACTATTAATAAAAAGGACTTAGCACAATTGAATGCTAATGCTATGAACATATTATATTGTGCTATTCAAGAAACGAAGTTCAATGAAATTTCTGCATGCTTATCTGCTAAGGAGATCTGGGATACTTTAGAAAATATTTATGATAAATCTCAGATTAGCTCACATGTGCTTCAATTGCCTACTAACAATGAGATTGCAGAAAAAGGTGTTGAATCTCCCACCTCAGTCGAGTCGACTCCAAGTATTCCAGAGTCGACCCTCAAGTTAACCGAGTCGACTCCAATAAGGACCGAGTCGACTCCGAGGCAAATCAGCTTCCTAAAGACAAAGAAGAAGAGGAAGCAAGAAAGAAAGAAAGAGATAAAAAGGAAGAAAGTCTTGACCAAGGAAGAGTCAAGCAAGGAAATAAAAGCTAGGAGCAACAATAATGATATTAGCTCCAAGGAATTACAAGAGGTAACTAACGTTTGCTTTATGGCACAAGAAGATAAGGTAAAATCTGAATCTAATTTTACACCAAATGAATTTCATGAAGAATTTTCGTATGATGAACTGTTAAATGCTTTTCATGAGTTGTATGGTGAATGTAGAAAATTAGCTATGAAAAATAAAAATCTTAAAAAGCTAAATTTGGAAATTTCAAAAGAAAGAAATTCTATTGCTGAAATACACGACAAACTAAATTCTGAAAATAAAAGCTTAAGGTCATTTTCAGAAGAATTGATTCAGAAAAATCATAGCTTAATTAACGAAAATCAAAACTTAAGCGAAGAAATTAACCAATTAAGATCTATTATTAACAAATTCACTGTAAGTTCAGAAAGATTAAAAATGATGTTTGAAAGCCAACATGCTAATTTTGATAAATCAAAATTTAGCTTGACTCCTTCACTTAGCCATAAATCTCTAGAGAAAAAGGTTATCAATTCACCAAGCAAACCATTAAATAAGATAACTTATTTCAAAAATGAAAAGAATGGGCATAACAACTTTACCTATCGTTCTAACACAATTAAATCAAATGGTAAAGTTATTACTATCAAACAGATTTGGATTCCAAAAGGAACCATATGTCCTAACTCTCAAGGACCCAAGCAAGCTTGGGTACCCAAAATGAAAATATGAGGATGTAGACATAGATGTGCCAAGATACCCATGAAACAAATAGATTCATACAAATGGGTGTTCTAGACACATTGAAACTTAAAATATACTTATGAAAAGTAATTTTAAATAATAATAATAATGAAATCAGTAATCCTTGCATCTCATCATTATTTTTGTTTTAGTATTTGATTAAAATATGAATTGCATGCATTGATCAATTTTGTGATATACTTTTGAAAATATAATCAAATCACTTCATTTTATAGGATACTTTACTCACCATTGGATAAAGTTGCTAAATGATTAATCATTATTAAGATTAATTCTATGAATTCTCTATATGCTTGATTGAGAGTTTTTATCCATGGCATTATTGTTTATTGATCATAGATATGATAATGTGTACTTGATATGCTTTTGAATATATGCACTATGAATACCAAGATTAAAGAAACCATTCTTGGCACATAGAATCAACTCATGCTAGTATGTACTTAATCTCAAAAGACCTTGCCATAGGCTTACTTAGATTATCTACTTAAAGGTCAAAGTTTTGCTATGCATGCTAACTAAGGAAACAAACAAAAATCATTTCTAAATCTAAAGATGTTGTTTCCACCTCTAAGTTTTCAAAAGCTTACATTGGATTTGTTCTTGGAAAATAAAACTGAAGTATTTTTTCTGTATTTACTAAATCTTGTAAAAGCGTTTCAAATGAAAAAGGTTTCCAAACTGTGAAGATCATGGCACAGTGTTGAAAACCAAAATTCTGATTAAGGTTATACAGAAAATAATATTAAATTCAATTATTTCAGCTCCAAGGACATCATAAGTAAAATAGGGTTAATAAAATTCTTGAAGAAATGAAAAAGACAATTATGTATGATAGTCATCTATTTTTTTTAAAAGACTATCATCACTGCTTGTCATACATATGATTTCTATTAGATCTATTTTTGATGAAAATTTTGATCTTCTGAAAAATGGAAAATGAACCATTGCATATCTTTCATATTTTTCAGTCGTACATGTTATGCTTGATATGCTCTTATGAAAATAATGCCAAATCTGATAGAGATATGTCTATCCTTAGATATCATTCATCAAGCAATGCATATAGAATATTCAATGAAAAGTTTTTAGTTGCAAAAATATCAAGTCATTTTATTCTCTATGAGACTAATGATTTATTATCAAGATACTAAAATTAGATTATATATGTATATGGTTAATCTTTTACATATAACAATCTGAAAAACTTGTTAATAATTAGAACCAAAATTGAATTTTTCAGATATGCACTTAATGAAGAAAAATTGATAACTACTAAAAGACTAAATCAAGAAAAGATGAAATAGATCTTGATAAGACTTTTGCATGATTAGAAGTAAAGATCACCATTACCATTTGTTTGCCTCATGAGCTTTATAATCTGTCAAATGAATGTGTAGAATTCACTCCTATGTGGTTATTTCATTAAAAAAAGGGGATCTATGTAAAATAACCACCATATTTAAAGATTACACATTACATATATGATAAAGCAATATGTGATTTGGAATAAGCATCAAAAGCATGATATATAAAAGCTTAAGTAACCTTTTTTGATAGAAAGTAATAGTGATAAATCTATGCATCAAAAATAAGAATTTGTGATATCTTATTTGCTCAAAGTATGCATTGATGACATCATTTTTGGTTCTACTAATGAAGAGTTATATGAAGATTTTACTTAGCTCATGTAAGGTGAGTTTGAAGTATATATGATGAATGAATTAACATCTTCTCTCAAACTCCAAATTAAGACAAACAAGAAAGGGGTATCTTCATTGACCAAAGTTAGTCCACAGGAAAACCCTTATAGAAGATTGGCATGAAGAAGGTATATCTATGACCCCATCTTGTAGAATTTGAAAAGGATGAGCAAAGTAGATCTATTGTTTAAAGCTGTATTGAAGCATGATAGAACAATTATGTTATCATACAGCTAGTAGACCTGAATGTATGCTTATTATGTGCCCTTATGCAAGACTTCAATCCAACTTTAATGAATCATATTTCATTGATAACAAATAAATCATAATCTGAATTTTGATAGAAACAACCGTTTAAGATAAGCTGATTAAAACTTAGCTAACATGTCTTATTAATAGAATCTAGGCTCCATTGATTCTGAAAATAAAAAAAAAATTTGATTTGACCTTGATAAATCTTCCTATTGCCTCACATGCTTGTCCTTGAACTATCTTGGTTAATGAAACTATCTCTTTAGTTCAAGTGATATGTGCTTGCTTGTATTTAGGCAATCTCTTGAGTAAAGTGATTCAACATTTAATTATTGTCATATCTTATGTTGAGCCATCTAATTAAAAAAAATTTTTATGTTGAATGAATATTTTGTATCTTAAAGAAACTAAAGACTTTCTTTCAAGAAAGAAAAGGAGTTTGTTAATAATGCAGGATCCTTGAGCAAGAAAATGAAAGATCTCAACTTGAAGGATATGTCCATGTAAGATACAACAAACATTCACATGCAAACAAGAGAGAAGACCTTCTTCAGCCAAAAGTTCATACATAAGAAATCTAGTAGGTATTTGACTGAAGAATGCAGAATGAATTGGTAATTCTAGATACTTCTCTCATAAATTAATTGAGCAAAGTCAATAACTTAAATCTTATTATGGCATGATTAAGGTCTTTAATTATTAATTTTTGATATCATGTCTCTATATATATTGATTGACTTATACTTTTAAAAATTGTTTCATGGTTTGCCCAAACTAAAATATATCTTTGCCTATGTCATAACCATGAAATACACAAGTTTATGCTTGAACTTTTGATTTAAAATAACTTGTGAGGAATGATGAATCCTTGAGCATAATGAAAATGTTGTTTGCATGATATACATCTATATGATACATAAGATTAATTCTTTATTATGCTCTTTCATGTAACTTACTTGAGAATAACAAAAAGAGAGAGAGATAAAGAAAAGAAAATGGAAATTATTCAAGAGAAGTAAAATCTAAGTAAAGGCAAATACTTCAATATTAAGGAAAAGCAAAACAAGCATAATATATTCGGCACATTTGGAAGGGATAAAATCCATAATTAATTACACTTAAACAGGGAGAGTTTGAAGTAAACATTTTAACCTTTCTATATTGCTCATCATAGGGATGGTGCCAATGGGGAGGCTAGTGGTAGTACCCGGCACTATTTGACCCAACTATTCGTTGTAGGACATATTAGGGACGGCACAAGAGGGAGGCTAGTGGTAGTACCTCGTGCCCCTTCCCAACTCCACCGGATAGGGAGCAAATAGAGTATAGAGCATAAGAAAGTAAAAATGAAAGACAAAGTTAATGAAATTATATAAGAAGAATCAAGTCAAATTTATTAATCACTTGAAAACACACTTTAAGGATGAAATCATTGCAAGATAATACTTAAATAGGGGGAGTTTATTTGAAAAGAATTGATTTTGATCCTTAACATTCTTACTCTTAATATTCTAATGCATGACTTAACACATAATATATTTTGCATATGGCATGATGCTTTAAATTATGGATTCTCAATATTTTGTAATGCTTCATGCTTGGACAATTTGACTGATTGTTTGAAATACTACATAAAATTTTTGTTTGGTAAGAAAATTCAGATTTGTCATTCACAATCATCGTTAAAATGTGAAAGTTGAAATGAGAAGAGAAAGATATCTCTATTTAGGCAAAATGAATTGATCTTGATCTATCTTTCTACTTGCCTAACTTTGATACATAATATCCTAATACTTGTTAAAATATCCTCCATTTTGTATCGAAACTCAATACTAAATACAAAGATTCTGAAAGTGCTATAATGTTATTGAAATATGTGTTTTCAATCTTAGTAATTTAAGATGAGCTACAAAGTAGAAGATACATATCTCAAATTTTGAGAGCCTTCTTGGAAATTCTTATGAAAATTCAGAATCTGATTTTGTATAAAAGCTTAAACTCAATATGATTTCTAAATAAAATTTTAATTTAAGAAAAACAGAATTAATTTTGATGTCTTGGCTGATTGCTCCGATACGCATCCGAAACATATCCTTTCTTATCATTAAAATCTACTAATATTGGTCTAAATGATCAATGATCTTGATTGCAAGCAAATATTTTTAAATATATGATTTTATTTTGATATTAAAAATATTTATTGTGCTTCATGTATACATTGCTGAAAAACTATGATTAAGAAATTGAGTTCTATAAATATATATATTTCAATGATCATCTATATGTTTTTCTCTACTACATTATTAAAGACAGAATAGAGTGAATGATCTTAAAGCAAGAAATATTTCAGCTCACTCGAATGATTCTAAAAGAAAGAAAATGTAAATGCCTTTGAAAGAAACTGAGCTTCAAATGAATCATTTTCTGATTAATATTTCTATACATTTTTCTCTAAGATTAGGAGAAAGCACAACTTATTCTTAAAGGTTTAGAAAGAGTGATTACTAAAAATTTTGAATAATTCTAGATCACTCTACATTCTTGATATCATAAAGTTTCAGGTTTATTCACGTTTAACATTAAAATCTGAAATTCAACAAAAGAAAAGAATGATTAAAGAAGTATGCATCTTTTGAGGGGGAGCTTTAGATATCTTATCCTAAAGTTACTTCAATTTGAAGCATACCTTGATGGATTGATTTTGATGAACCTCCTTATAATGCAATACTTGCTTTAATTATAAGTTTATGCCTTGAGAAGAGTTCTATAAAATTATAAGTTTATGCCTTGAGAAGAGTTCTATAAAGGTTGTCTTATCTCATACCTTGAGTCTTATGAAAATAAGCTGAAACTTATGGAAAACATATTTTTGAGATTGACAATTTTATTGAATATTATCTTCAAACTCTAAACTGTTAAATGGAATAATTAATTGAGGGGGAGAAAGAAAATTTCAGAAGGAGAGGTATTATGGAACTTAATCGCAAAAATCTTTATGATATACCTTGAGGATTGTTATTTGGTTAGTATATCTTATGCATCAATCATGAACCAAATTGCAATTCAAATAGTTGATCTTAAGAGCCTCTAACTTAATGAAAAAGGGGGAGAATAACGTGTTGAATTTTCTTGAGTATCTCTCAGAAAATCTATTTTGGAATTCACTAATGAGATCTAATTGGCTTGCTCTTTAGAACTTCAATTTTGTGCCAATTCATATCTTTTATGTATCAAATTGTGCTTATTTTTTTTGGGAATAAAAGAAAATCTTTAAAAGAACTCTAAATGATCTTTTCAAAGCTTTGCATTTTATGTATGCTCTAAGATATATCATAAATTTTATGAATTCATGTTTTGGTATTTATGCCATATTATTTTTACATCATAAAAGAACTTTGCAATCATACTTAATAAGTTTTGATCTTTTACTCTGAAAATCAATTAAATTGCTCTCATGTTGATAAAATACTTAATAGATTGGGCAAAAGGTCTTAAATGAACAAGCTTTCATACTTATTAAAGAGAGGTTAGATTTCCACTCATGTGTTTCCTTGAATATCATTTGTGGTACTTCTTGTATTAACCTAAGGAAGATTCCATCTATACTTGATTAGAAAACTATCTGTAGTATCAAATTAGAAAACTTCTTGAAATCACATTCGATGTGTTCTGCTCTGAAATTATCTTAATTGGCTCTGATCTATGCTCATTAATCTGATTCTAATATTATTGCCTTGAGTTTTATGATTCATATCCTTGCAATAATTTGACATGCAAATCAGAGTACAATAAGGAAAAGAAATATTTGAGTATTCTTATCTTTGTGCTTAATGTTTCACTCTCTTTTTGATGTTGTCAAAAAGGGGGAGAAATATCTAAGTATATGCTCATAATGCTTTGTGTTTTGCATTGAACACCAACTCAGCTTAAATTGAAATATGTTGATTGTGTTAAGCTGATTAAATCTAAAGCATTATCATGAAGTATGTTTTTAAATATATATGTTTTCTACTTCATGCAACTTAGCTATGTATTACTTCTAGAACACAATATATTTTATATTGCATATACTCCAAGTTTTGTCATCATCAAAAAGGGGGAGACTGATGACCCAAAGATTGATTTAAAGATTGATTTTGATGATCACAAAACCTTGAAGTATAAATACTAATGTTTGTGTTGCAAGGAGAAAGATATTTATTTCGCAAGGAACATAGCAAGTTGGAAGAACACAAGAAGGCCTCCAAAGCTCTCAAGAAAAGTTGGAAGAAAGCTACAATTTATTGGCCCAAGTCTCAAGTTCAAAGGATTCAATTTAGAAGAGCAAGTTTTAAGAAAAATTCAAAGGAAAGGCACTCGAGTCGACTCCTACAGTTCCGAGTCGACTCCAAGGAGCAACAGACAGAAGGACAGAAAGCTTCAACTCAGAACCTATCAGCGAGTCGACTCCCGAAGTGCGCGAGTCGACTCCGATGTTCACCGAGTCGACTCCAAGGAAGTAAGAGTCGACTCCAAGCAGTCACAGGCAGAAAAGTCAGAGAACAGTTTTCGGGTCTGAGATTCGAGTCGACTCCAGTGGAACGCGAGTCGACTCTGATAGGTGGCAAGTCGACTCCAAAGAAAGCATGAGTCGACTCTCAGCGGAATACAAAGAAAAAGTCAGAGAGCATTTTTGGGACTCTGAGATTCGAGTCGACTCCCGCAGTACGCGAGTCGACTCCGAGACTCCGCGATCATCAACAGACAAAAGATCAAGTTACTGCCTCTGAGATTCGAGTCGACTCCCAGACATCTCGAGTCGACTCCAAGACAGCTTCACATCAAAAGGCAGAAGACCAAGTTTCGGAAACTGAGAGCCGAGTCGACTCCGAGGAAATTCGAGTCGACTCCAAGACTGGACGAGCCAAAAGACAGAGGATCGGGAGTTCGGGCTCTGAGATTCGAGTCGACTCCCAGGACAGTCGAGTCGACTCGAGTGGACAAAATTCAAAATTGGATCCACGGACTTCAGTGGATGAGCCGACTCCAAAATTGCCAAGTCAGCTCCAGAAGTTGGCGAGTCGACTCCAGGTCAAGACGAGTCGACTCCCAGTCGTGAAGGCAACTTTAATTCAAATTTGGAACAGTTGCCGAGTCGACTCCGGAAAAGCTTGAGTCGACTCCCGCTACAGCCGAGTCGACTCCTGATCGCGCGAGTCGACTCCAACCCACCAACGGTCATATTGTCAGGAAGTGCAGACTGTGTCCAACGGCTCTATTTTTGTCTCTAACGGCTAGATTCTTGTTTTCACACCATCAAAAGCTATAAAAACAAGAGGAGAGCTAGGGGAGAAGGTATGGAAGTGGGAAAGAACATTTAGAGAAGAGATCTCAAAGAGATTATAAGAGAAATCTCCCATAAGCACAAAAGGGCCATCCGAAGTGAAATAGAGAGAAGAAGAGCATCCAAGCGAATCCCAAAGCTTCCTCTCCATCCGTGTGCTGCCTCGGTGATCCTCTACTTCGTGCCAAATCAGAAGAGGGTCAAGTAAAGAAGAAGCCGAGCTCCTTCATCTTCAAAACTCGTTTGAGGGCTTCTCTTTACCCTATTTGGTTATATTGTTATATTTGCTTGTTTAAGAAGCTTTGATTTGTTTTTAAACCTTTATTTTAATATCTTGTAACTTGATTCAATCAAGGGATTGAATCAAGGGGTTAAGGTTTGTTGGTGAGCCAAAGGGAAAACCAACGGTAATAGGTTTGTTGGTGAGCCTAGGTTGAAACCAACGGTGTAAGGGTTCGATTGTGATCCCGGGAAAACAATCGGGGTGGTTCTAGTCGGTGAGCCTGGGAAAACCGACCGAGTTCGTTGTGACCTCGTAAAACAACAAGTTGGGTTGTGAGCTTGTAAAACAACCGGCTGTAATCTGTAGGATTATAGTGAAATTCCCAAGAGGTCTTGGGGAGTGGATGTAGGTGCTGGGGTGCACCGAACCACTATATGTTTGTTGTGTTTGTAATGCCTCTTGTCATTGTCTAACTAACACACTTACTTACTTAGATAGATTGCTTGCTTAACTGTTATCCGCGCATCCTTTAGTTGCAAGCATATTCAATCAAGTCACATTCTATACATCAAACTGTTGCTAAGTTTGACTTTCACTGTGCATCCATACAACTTAGCATAATTAATCAAAAACTTTCAGAAGTAGGTTAAAAGTTTTAAAAGACCCAATTCACCCCCCCCCCTCTTGGGTTGTATCTACTGGGCAACAGCCCTTAAAAAAATTAGGTATTTAATGCTTCTTTAATGCTGAAGGGCCTTTTTGGAAAAAAATAAAGATGGAGTGATTCCCACCTCATGGAAAAGTAACTTTTACATGTTTCTCATCGAAAAGATTTTTCCATTAAATGTGGAAATCATATTCTCATGGGAATACAACTTTTCAATTTCTCTCCTTTGAAAACTTCAACCAAACAAGAGGCATCTCATTACTTTCCCGTTGACCACACTTTTTCCTCTTATTTTCCTGCGAACCAAACGAACCCTATATTTCCCTCTTAACTCTTTCTTTTTTGGTAAACAAAAGGGGTAGGGGGAGGAAGGGACCAGCCTACCCCCGCGTAGCAGCCCCTACGCACGCCACACTTGGCCCACTAAGCTACAGATGGAAGGAAAACATAACCACCAACGAGCCAACCGGGCGTGAGGCATCCGGTCCCCAAATTTAATCGACGCCCACGCATTTCGAACCTGAGCAACTCGGACGGAATTATCGCCCCCTTACCACCAAGCTACCACCTTGGTGACCTCTTAACTTCTTTCACCATCTATCTATCCCTTTAAATCCCATCCATCTTATACCGAGAAGCGTATCGAACCCCCGTCACTCCCCCAGCTCCACCTTTCTGCCCCCCACATAGCCATGCTCCTCTCGGCCGCTGCCCAGATACCGCCCTCGTCGTCGACGCTGCTGCGGCCCATATCTCTTCCCAGTACGCCCCCTTCCTTTCGTCCATCAAGCTCTTAAAGTCTCGATTTCTTTGCTCGTGGTTTCTCGTTCTTTCTTCATCTCTTCATCGAGGCAGCAAACTAGAGTTTAGTTTTGTTTTGTCCGCTTTTTGTTCATTTTTGATGCTCGAAGTGTATCAAGAAAAAGGGCAAAGATCCATGGAGCAATGGTGCGTAATTTCATCCACTTGAAAAAGGGAGCATAAAGCTGTATATGAACCTGAATGCACCCCTTTTGGTCCACTATGTTGTCTTTTTTTTTTCTTTGCGGAAGTGTATCAAGAAAATATTATAAATAGTATTTATTTATACACATAAGATTAAGGTTTTAACACTACAGAAAAAGTCGGTTTTACCGATGCTTTTTTGCCGACGCTTTTCACAAGCGTCGGCAATATTTGGTCTAGCGTCAAAAGTTATGGACGCTTGTAAAAAGCGTCGGCAAAGGACGACGCTAATAAGCGTCGGTGTAGTCGCCGGATAAGACGACGCTGAAAAGCGTCGTCGGAAACGAGCCCTCTCTCTCCTTTCGTTTTCCCGGCCACTGCCCTCCACCCTCAATCAGTAAATAAATAAGTAAAACTCAAATTATTTTAATAATTTATTAAAATGCAATGATGAAGGTAACACATTTTTTTAGTTGAATTTACAAAATATGTAAATTAAAATAATAATAAGTACTATGAATAAAATATTAGTTTATGCATTATTTAGCACTTATCAGCTCCCTAAGACAACAGCACTCGAATATCTCCAAATGCCCAGCATAGAGGAGCCCGAGCCAACCCTCTATATCGAAACCGAGCCGAGCTGGATGGACGAGCTCGTCAGCTTTCCACAAAATGAGGTCCTTCCTAATGATGAGCTCGAGGCTCGCCGAATTAGGCGTCTAGTCTTCCGATACATATTATATGAAGGCAAGCTTTATCGAAAATCTTTCACCTCTCCCCTCCTCAGATGCCTCCGCCCGTCAGAGGCGGACTATGCTATGAGAGAGGTTCATGAAGGGATATACGGGAACCATCTGGGAGGCCGAGCACTGGCCCACAAAATCTTGCGCCAAGGATACTATTGGCCCACACTTCAAAAGGATGCAACGGACTTCATCCGGGTATCAGCGGAACGCCAATATTCAGCGCTGACCCTCGGCCCCGCTGACCTCGATCAGTGCCCCCTAGTCATTCGCCCAATGGGGGATTGACATCCTGGGGCCATTTTTCTTGGCTACTGGGCAGAGAAAATTTCTGGTCATCTCCATCGACTACTTCACCAAATGGATCGAAGCCGAACCATTGGCCCGAATCTCCGAGCAGAAGACGAGACTTCATTTGGAAGTCAATAATCTGTAGATTCGGGCTCTCCCGCATCCTCATATCTGACAACGGCCGTCAGTTTGACAACACCTATTTTAGAAAATTCTGCTCCGAGCTCGGCATCGACCACCGCTTCACCTCGGTAGCCCATCCATAGACGAATGAAAAAACCGAGGTGACGAACTGCACCATCCTTCAGGGGTTCAAGGTTAGGCTCGATCGATCCAAAGGGCAATGGGTCGAAGACCTCTACAATGTACTCTGGGCTTACAGAACCACATTTTGACTCCCTACTGGCGAGACCCTCTTCAACTTAACATATGGAACAGAAGCTGTCATCCCTCTATAAGTTGGACTCCCCTCACCAAGAGTGGAACACTATGACGCAGCCAACAACCCCTCCCAGCTCAGGGGCGACTTGGACCTCATCGAGGAAACAAAGGAGGCAACCCGAGTTCGCATGGCGAGATATCAACGAAAAACGGCACAGTACTACAACTCCAGAGTAAAGGACAAGCTTTTTAAGGCAGGAGATCTCATCCTCAGGAGAGTAGAAGCTTCTCAGCCCGCCGAGCAGGAGAAGCTTGCCCCGAACTGGGAAGAGCCATACCAGATTGCACGAGTCCAGCAGCTCGGAGCATACAAGTTGGAGTCCCTCGAAGGTCACAAAGCTGGAATTTCAAAAATCTTCGGATGTATTACCAGTAGAGCCCTCAGAGGTCCTCAACGATTGGGAACACGATTCTCATCCCCTTCTCATGTTAATTCATTCACAGTTCTCCTTTAATTATTCCATGCTCCTCCTGATATTAGGACACTTGTGACCTTCAGGAAACCCGACTAAGCTCGGATGCCCGACCAAGCTCGGATGCCCCAGCCAAGTCTGGAATGCCTCGCCACGTCGACGTCGACGTCGACGTCGAGCTCGGTCTCGATCTCGATCAAAGATCCTGACCGAGATCGAGATGCCCCGCTGAGTCGATAGTGAGCCCAAGCTCCCTCGACCTCGGAAAGCGTCACCACGTCGACAGCGATCCCAAGCTCCCTCGACCTCGTGCTCGATCCTCCGACTAAGGTCGGGATGCCCCGCTGAGTCGACAGTGAACCCAAGCTCCCTCGACCTCGGGAAGCGTCACCAGGTCGACAGCGAGCCCAAGCTCCCTCGATCTCGTGCTCGATCCTCCGACTAAGGTCAGGATGCCCCGCTGAGTCGATAGTGAGCCCAAGCTCCCTTGACCTCGGGAAGCGTCACCAGATCGACAGCGAGCCCAAACTCCCTCGACCTCGTGCTCGATTTTCTGACTGAGGTCGGGATGCCCCGCTGAGTCAACAGTGAGCCCAAGCTCCCTCGCCCTCGGGAAGACATTCAACGACGGGGTAGTACCTATGCGGACCCCCGAGACATTCAATGACGGGGTAGTACCTACGCGGACCCTCGAGGCATTCAACGACGGGGTAGTACCTACATGGACCCTCGAGGCATTCAACGACGGGGTAGTACCTATGCGGACCTCCGAGGCATTCAACGACGAGGTAGTACCTACGCGGACCTCCGAAACATTCAACGACGGGTAGTACCTGTTAGGGTTTCCCAGTGCCCTAGGGCGCAGCGGAAGATACGGGATTATAAAATTTTCTTATAAAACCCATTATATGAAACCCTAATAAGCCAAGATCGCCTTAATAGTATAACCAAATAATGTAGAAAATATAATCTTGGTATAGAAGAATACCTATCACGCTATATCCAATATATCTGAAGATGTCCTAAGGTGCCCAAATGTTCACCCTCCGATGTTGATCCACACAGGAATGGGTTCAAGACTCTAGCTCCACCAAAACTTGATTCTAATTATTCAATCCTTCCAAAGGATTTAATTGGCTGATTTTCCTTCACTTCCTTCTTCCTTTCTACCTCTAAAACATTCACTAGCCTTTTTGTCCTAAAGAAGACCCTCTTGTCTTGGGTTAGGACAAAAGAGAGAGGCTTGTAAGAAAGAAGGGATAAGGGAGAGAGAAGGAGAGGCTTTTTCTTGGATGATCTTTAGAACCCCAAGGCACCTCCTTATTTATAAGAGATGGAGGGATGCATCATAAAGGGATGCATCCCATCCACACACCTCATCATGATGAGGCATGTGCCAAGAGATGCATCCCATCATGATGGGGTGCTAAGGAGAAGGGTGTATCAACTTCTTTCTCACATCTCCCTCTTAAATCCTGATGATCCAAGGGCCCAAATGCAGTGAACCAAAGCCAATGGTCCAGATCTAGGCGCCATCTAATGGTCCAGATCAGGGCATCATCATCCAGGGTGCCATCCAATGGTCCAGAAGCAAGATGCCATCACCGATGGTCCAGATTCAGGCGCTGAGCAACGGTCCAGATCTTTCATCCAGAGAGCCATCCAGTGGTCCAGATTCAGGCGCTGAGCA
Organism: Phoenix dactylifera; assembly: GCF_009389715.1. Lineage (NCBI taxonomy): Eukaryota > Viridiplantae > Streptophyta > Magnoliopsida > Arecales > Arecaceae > Phoenix > Phoenix dactylifera. Next base: position 117,906 of record NW_024068549.1, read on the forward strand.
ACGGTCCAGATCTTTCATCCAGAGAGCCATCCAGTGGTCCAGATTCAGGCGCTAACCAGTGGACCAGATCCTTCATCCAGGAAGCCATCCAATGGTCCAGATGAAGGCGCCAACCAGTGGACCAGATCCTTCATCCAGGAAGCGATCCAATGGTCCAGAAGTGAAGGCCCTATCAAACCCAATCCAATTGGGTTTAACCAACTTAAAGAAAACATTAAACCTAATCAAATCAGGTCTAATTAAAGCCAAATGGGTTTCAACTCTTGGCTAACCCATATTAGGTCATGATCTAATCATATTAGATCAACCTAATCTAAGAATCATATTCGAATTTAATTTGAATCAGGAGCTAGGGTTTGCAACACGTGCTAGCATGTTCATCTTGCAAACATGATCTAATCCAATTAGACCCTTGATCAATTCCTTGTGTGTGACCCATTGGGTTCCTTATCTTAGCCAGCAGTAGGTGCAGGTGCAAGTTGACCTAACCTGATTAGAATACCTCTAATCCAATTTAGGTTCAATTTAGTGCTAAACCTGACTTAGCAATCAGAACCTTTCTGATGCTTTGATCTAATCAAACTCTTTGATCCGATCAACCCACAAGACATGATTGACGTCTAGCAACGTATCATGTCTACCCGGAAGATGAGGAATGTATTGGACAAATCCAAACATACCCTTCAGTGGCAAGTTACCGTGCAATTCAATCCCTCAGTCATACTACATCCTGAATAAGTGCTCGAGTATGGATCAATATCAAACTCAATCACTTATTCATGTCTCTCTCAATCTTTTATATGATAATTCAAACAATGAAACATTAGAAACTCTTTCTAATATTCATTTTGCTTTGATCAAAGGCTTCTTGAATCATCATAAGATTAGAGTAAGTAGGATGTTACCTTCTCTTACTAGAAGTGACTGATTCCTTGTTGACCTACTCACAACCTTCGTACAAAATCCACCATATCCAGAATACCCCGTACACAACGCAATGTCGTGAATGAGGGTAAACCAAAACATAGCTTCAAGTGCACAAGGTACCATGGTGATCTCAGGTCTAAGGATTACTTGCACAACTCCCACTATGAGAACCATCTTTTGATAATTAAGTAAGAATCCATAAGATGTTCTCATGGCTGGTCATTTCAGTAAACTCATTCCTCTAATGAGCACCCACATCTTTGTATTAGTGTCTCACACAAGTGATTGTGAGATCAATCACCCTCTACATTGAGCATACATAAGATGTGCCAGTCTTTCCGGTAATATTGATCCCCGACTCAATATACCAATTTGACTGGAAATATTCTAAATTAGGATTTTAGGATTTTAGGTCTCACTGGTATAATCTCATCATAACCCTAAAACCAATGTCCTAATTTATGGGGTTCATCATCCAATAATAAAATAGATAAGCAGCAAATGATGAAACACAATGCCTTTATTGATATATATCGAGTGTCAAAGTACATGATTTGGAGGATTACAAAGAGAAACCCATCAAATGATTGGCTTATAGAGCATCTACTCTTTCAATCTCCCACTTGCACTAAAGCCAATCGCCCTTATATTTTAACCCCATACAATCGAGGTGACGATTGAATTGCTGCTGTGGTAGAGCTTTAGTAAATGGGTCTGCTATATTGTTCTTTGTGTCTACTCGTTCAATCTTGACGTCTTGTCTTTCGATTATCTCTCGAACAAGGTGGAAGCGTCTCAAAATGTGCTTGGATCTATGATGAGACCTTGGTTCCTTAGCCTGTGCAACAGCTCCAGTGTTATCGCAATAAACTGGGACTGGTCCGGCAATCTCAGGAATTACACCCAGCTCTGTGATGAACTTCTTCATCCAGACTGCTTCCTTAGCAGCTTCACTAACAGCTATGTATTCTGCCTCAGTAGTTGAGTCAGCTACAGTTTGCTGTTTGGAACTTTTCCAACTCACAGCTCCACCATTCAAAGTGAAGACATATCCAGAGATTGACTTGCTATCATCTGGATCAGATTGAAAGCTAGAATCTGAATAGCCTTCTAGTTTCAATTCTGATCCTCCATAAATCAGAAAAACATCTCTAGTCCTTCTCAAGTATTTGAGAATGCTTTTCACAATTTTCCAATGATCCTCCCCGGGATCTGCCTGAAATCTACTTACCATACCTAAGGCATAAGCTACATCAGGCCTTGTACATAGCATACATGATCGACCCTACTGCTGAAGCATAGGGAATAGAACTCATTCTATTCCTTTCTTCAGATGTCTTAGGAGACATCTTCCTAGAGAGTTGTATGCCATGTCCTATGGGTAAGAAACCTTTCTTACTTCCATCCATGCTGAACCTCTTCAACACATTATCTATGTACCTAGACTGGGACAAACCTAGCATCCTTTTAGATCTATCTCTATAGATCCTTATACCAAGTATATAGGATGCTTCACCCAAGTCTTTCATGGAAAATTTCTTTGATAACCAAGTCTTGACCGATTGCATCATTGGAACATCATTTCCAATGACCAATATATCGTCCACATATAATATCAAGAAGACAATAACACTCCCACTAGTCTTCTTGTACACACAAGGTTCATCTATATTTTTAATGAAGCCAAACTCTTTGACTATCATGTCAAAATGGATGTTCCAACTCCTAGATGCCTGCTTTAATCCATAAATGGATTTCTTAAGCCTACATACTTGATTTGCTCTCCCTCTTGAGACAAATCCCTCTGGCTGTGTCATATAAACCTCTTCCTCAAGGTGACCATTAAGAAAAGCGGTTTTGACATCCATCTGCCAGATCTCATAATCATAGTATGCAGCTATAGCAAGCATAATCCGAATAGATTTGAGCATAGCTACTGGCGAAAAAGTTTCATCATAATCAATACCTTGTTTTTGCCTAAAACCTTTTGCCACTAGCCTGGCCTTGTAGGTTTCTACTTGGCCATCAGCTCCTATCTTCTTCTTGTATACCCATTTGCACCCTATTGGAATCACTCCCTCAGGTGCATCAACCAAAGTCCACACTTGGTTTGTATACATAGAATCTATCTCGGATTTCATGGCGTCCAACCATCTGTCAGAGTCCCTACTCTTGATAGCTTCCGAATAGGTTAGAGGGTCATCGTTATCAACGATGTGGGCTTCATCATTCTCAATGATAAATCCATACCTCTCAGGTGCATTTCGCACTCTTTCTGACCTTCGAAAAGGAGTAGTATGTAGTGGCTGTACCTCTTCCATGGGTACATCTGGTTGAGGATTATTATGTGTCTCACCTTGTAGGTCTTGAACTTCATCAAGTTCAATTCTTCTATCCTTGCCCTTTTCTAAAAAAAACTCTTTTTCCAAGAAAGTGGCATGCCTAGCAACAAATACCTTTTGTTCGGTAGGATTATAGAAGATATATCCTAAACTGTCTTTAGGATAACCTACAAATATACATTTGTCCGATCTAGCACTTAGCTTATGTCCAAAATTTCTTTTGACATAAGCATGACAACCCCATATCTTAAGATACTTAAGATTAGGTTTCTTTCCTTTCCATATCTCATATGGAGTGCTAGATACAGACTTAGATGGTACTCTATTTAATACTAATGCAGCAGTTTCTAGGGTATATTTCCAGAAGGAAATTGGAAGATTTGTGAAGCACATCATGGACCGTACCATATCTAATAAGGTACGATTCCTCCTTTCAGCTACACCATTTAATTGTGGCGTATATGGAGGTGTCCATTCAGAGAGTATACCCTTTAATTTAAGATAGTCTAAAAATTCACTAGAAAGGTATTCTCCTCCTCGATCAGATCGAAGGATTTTAATACACTTTCCAGTTTGTTTTTCGACCATACTTTGATACTCTTTAAATTTATCAAAGGCTTCGGATTTATGTTTCATTAGATACACAAAACCGAACCTTGATAAGTCATCAGTAAATGTGATGAAGTAAGAGTATCCATCTCTAGCTTGAGTTGACATAGGACCGCACACATCAGTGTGTACGAGTTCTAACAACTCACTTGCCCTTTCTCCATGTCCCGAGAATGGAGACTTGGTCATTTTACCCATAAGACAAGATTCACAAGTTCCTAATGATTCAAAATCATAAGGGTCAAAGAATTTATCTTTATACAACTTATGTAACCTTGTCTCACTAATATGACCTAATCGGTAATGCCAGAAAAGGGTATTATTAATATTTTCTCTTTTTCTTTTATTATCTTTGCCAATATGAAACATAACATTATTAAGACATAATACTAAAAGACCATTTTCTATAGTGCCATGACAATAATACTCATTAGATAAAGAAATAGAGCAACCATTGCTCTTTCCATTTATTTCGAATCCTTTCTTAAGCAACAAAGGAATTGAAATTACATTTCTAATGATTTTTGGCATAAAATAACAGTCTTCTAGCTTCAAGAACTTTCCGGAGGGTAGCTCCAGTATGTAGGTGCCAACAGCTTCAGCATGGATGGATTCTCCTCCAGCGCCATATAGCTCGAAGTCACCTTTCTTCAGTCTTCTAATTTTCTGCAGTCCATGCAAAGATTTGCATATGTGAGAACCACAACCGGTATCCAATACCCATGAATTAGAATCAGAAGAACTTAATGTCATATTGGCATGTAATAAAAACATACCTTTTGATGCAACACTTGCATCAGGCTTCACACTTGCAAGAAAGCTCTTGCAGTTCCTTTTCCAATGCCCCGTCTTGCCACAGTGGAAACAGGTACCGGGTCCAGAGATTTTCTTTCCCTTCTTCTTTTTGATGCGACTCTTAGGGTTTAGTTTTTTCTTTGAACCCTTGTTGCCCGACTTCTTCTTTGAGCTCTCACCAACAAGAAGGATCGGACCCTTGTCCTTCTTGATGTGAGACTCTGCTGTTTTCAGCATATTTAGAAGCTCAGGCAGGGAGGAATTCAGTTTGTTCATGTGATAATTCACGACAAACTGCGAGAATGAGTCGGGTAGTGATTGCAGGATCAAATCCTGACTGAGCTCACTGTCCATAGCAAAACCAAGTTGACTTAATCGAGTGATTAAGTCTATAACCTTTAAACAGTGGTCTTGCACAGACGATCCCTCGATCATTCTAGCACGGAACAACTGTTTAGATATCTCATATCTAGCAGTTCTGCTCTGCTCACCATATAACTCCTTTAAGTTAAGGAGTATGGAGTGAGTATCCATGCTATCATGCTGCCTCTGCAATTCATTATTCATAGAAGCAAGCATGATACATTTGACAGTCAAACTGTCATTTTTCCACATACGATATGTGGCCAATTCCTCCTCAGTTGCATCTTTCCCTGCTGACCCTAGGTCAGGGGTTTCAAGAATGTAGGAAAGTTTTTCTTGTGTGAGAACAATCTTTAAATTTCTCAACCAATCCACATAGTTGGGACCAGTCAATTTGTTTGTATCTAAGATACCTCTAAGTGAGAGTGAAGATGCCATTTTTGCAGAATTAATCTATAATTACAAAGAACACTAATATAAGCAGACCAATCATGATGACATGTATTCAATCAGACAAGGACTTTTATCTAATTGTTACTCCCACTATTTTTGTCGAATATCATAACCCTCAAGTATGATGAACGAGAAAATACTAATTTTCTTAGTGGGGTTGAGATCCAAATTCCTTATAAAAGACCTTGTGGGAATCACAACAAGCCCTTATAAGTTCAAAGGTAGGAAACTCTTTCCAATTGCATCCCATGCAATTCCCAACTTTATTCTGTCCTCTAGCACACATATAGTCTTGTGGGAATCACAACAAACTATTGTGTCTAGTTAAGTCAAACCTTTCATTTTTATACAGTCATATTTGAATAATGCTGCCCTTGTGGGAATCACAACAAGGCAACATATTAAAATATGCCATATGCATCATATGCACCAAGATATTACAATATCAATCCCTAATACTAGCCTTGTGGGAATCACAACAAGCTAGCGTAGATATTGACATAATAATATCTAAGCATGAAGGAAGGACCTTTATAGTGTTATATCAGCAATTAGCTTTTCCATGGAGGTCAATCAAATAGTTGGCCAGGTAAGCAGATGGGAGGCTCTCCTTACTTAGTAAGGTCCTAATTAAATAACCACCTGTAGCCTCTTTCCTAGACACCAACTTAGTCAATTGATTCAGAATGGCTCAGCTTAAAGCAATTAACACTACGACTTAATTATGAATTTAGTGAGGGCTTTCAAATAGTAGTATCTTACTAACATTAAGCTCAACCATAAAGGACAATCAAATAATTGGCCAGAAAAGCAGGTGGGAGGCACCCCTCACTCAGAGAGTGAGGTCCTAATTAAGTAACCACCTGTGGCTTCCTTCCTAGACACCAACTGAGTCGATTGTTCCAGAATGGGTCAGCCCAAAGTTTTCATACTACTATATTGGTCTCATTGCACATTCTATAATTTAGTACTAGCAATTATACTGTGCTACAACATGAATATAACACTATCTCATAGCATAAACTAATCATGCATACAAACAACCTAGCTATCTCATAGCATCAAGATAATAGCATGTATTATCATTTGGTTAAACTGATTAAGGGTGGCTCTGATACCACTGTTAGGGTTTCCCAGTGCCCTAGGGCGCAGCGGAAGATACGGGATTATAAAATTTTCTTATAAAACCCATTATATGAAACCCTAATAAGCCAAGATCGCCTTAATAGTATAACCAAATAATGTAGAAAATATAATCTTGGTATAGAAGAATACCTATCACGCTATATCCAATATATCTGAAGATGTCCTAAGGTGCCCAAATGTTCACCCTCCGATGTTGATCCACACAGGAATGGGTTCAAGACTCTAGCTCCACCAAAACTTGATTCTAATTATTCAATCCTTCCAAAGGAATTTAATTGGCTGATTTTCCTTCACTTCCTTCTTCCTTTCTACCTCTAAAAACATTCACTAGCCTTTTTGTCCTAAAGAAGACCCTCTTGTCTTGGGTTAGGACAAAAGAGAGAGGCTTGTAAGAAAGAAGGGATAAGGGAGAGAGAAGGAGAGGCTTTTTCTTGGATGATCTTTAGAACCCCAAGGCACCTCCTTATTTATAAGAGATGGAGGGATGCATCATAAAGGGATGCATCCCATCCACACACCTCATCATGATGAGGCATGTGCCAAGAGATGCATCCCATCATGATGGGGTGCTAAGGAGAAGGGTGTATCAACTTCTTTCTCACATCTCCCTCTTAAATCCTGATGATCCAAGGGCCCAAATGCAGTGAACCAAAGCCAATGGTCCAGATCTAGGCGCCATCTAATGGTCCAGATCAGGGCATCATCATCCAGGGTGCCATCCAATGGTCCAGAAGCAAGATGCCATCACCGATGGTCCAGATTCAGGCGCTGAGCAACGGTCCAGATCTTTCATCCAGAGAGCCATCCAGTGGTCCAGATTCAGGCGCTGAGCAACGGTCCAGATCTTTCATCCAGAGAGCCATCCAGTGGTCCAGATTCAGGCGCTAACCAGTGGACCAGATCCTTCATCCAGGAAGCCATCCAATGGTCCAGATGAAGGCGCCAACCAGTGGACCAGATCCTTCATCCAGGAAGCGATCCAATGGTCCAGAAGTGAAGGCCCTATCAAACCCAATCCAATTGGGTTTAACCAACTTAAAGAAAACATTAAACCTAATCAAATCAGGTCTAATTAAAGCCAAATGGGTTTCAACTCTTGGCTAACCCATATTAGGTCATGATCTAATCATATTAGATCAACCTAATCTAAGAATCATATTCGAATTTAATTTGAATCAGGAGCTAGGGTTTGCAACACGTGCTAGCATGTTCATCTTGCAAACATGATCTAATCCAATTAGACCCTTGATCAATTTCCCTTGTGTGTGACCCATTGGGTTCCTTATCTTAGCCAGCAGTAGGTGCAGGTGCAAGTTGACCTAACCTGATTAGAATACCTCTAATCCAATTTAGGTTCAATTTAGTGCTAAACCTGACTTAGCAATCAGAACCTTTCTGATGCTTTGATCTAATCAAACTCTTTGATCCGATCAACCCACAAGACATGATTGACGTCTAGCAACGTATCATGTCTATCCGGAAGATGAGGAATGTATTGGACAAATCCAAACATACCCTTCAGTGGCAAGTTACCGTGCAATTCAATCCCTCAGTCATACTACATCCTGAATAAGTGCTCGAGTATGGATCAATATCAAACTCAATCACTTATTCATGTCTCTCTCAATCTTTTACATGATAATTCAAACAATGAAACATTAGAAACTCTTTCTAATATTCATTTTGCTTTGATCAAAGGCTTCTTGAATCATCATAAGATTAGAGTAAGTAGGATGTTACCTTCTCTTACTAGAAGTGACTGATTCCTTGTTGACCTACTCACAACCTTCATACAAAATCCACCATATCCAGAATACCCCGTACACAACGCAATGTCGTGAATGAGGGTAAACCAAAACATAGCTTCAAGTGCACAAGGTACCATGGTGATCTCAGGTCTAAGGATTACTTGCACAACTCCCACTATGAGAACCATCTTTTGATAATTAAGTAAGAATCCATAAGATGTTCTCATGGCTGGTCATTTCAGTGAACTCATTCCTCTAATGAGCACCCACATCGTTGTATTAGTGTCTCACACAAGTGATTGTGAGATCAATCACCCTCTACATTGAGCATACATAAGATGTGCCAGTCTTTCCGGTAATATTGATCCCCGACTCAATATACCAATTTGACTGGAAATATTCTAAATTAGGATTTTAGGATTTTAGGTCTCACTGGTATGATCTCACCATAACCCTAAAACCAATGTCCTAATTTATGGGGTTCATCATCCAATAATAAAATAGATAAGCAGCAAATGATGAAACACAATGCCTTTATTGATATATATCGAGTGTCAAAGTACATGATTTGGAGGATTACAAAGAGAAACCCATCAAATGATTGGCTTATAGGGCATCTACTCTTTCAGTACCTACTGTTAGATGTATGCCCTAGAAGCCAATCTAGCTGACACATTATTAATTCTAGAACATAAATTTGTACTTGACTTTATTATTATTGAATAATAAATGAGCATCTTTTCATTCATATTGTTTACGTGTCTATGAATCGTCCAAGGAATTAATAAGATGATGATACATATTCTCAAGAGTTGAGAATTTGAGCCATGTATTATTGGTGATTAATTTCTAAATGCTCCTGATCAATGGATTATCACGAGAACGGTGATCGATCCGATCAGTGCACAGATCGCTTTCCTTATGGATGGACGAGACTCGAGTCCACAGTGTGGGAACACTGAAGTGATAGTGCAGGTGCTTGTTAGAGAACAAGGGTACTGAGCGTGACCAAAATAAAAAGTCACTTGGATGTCTATCCACTCGTCAGTGACTTGCTTGATGTTGCAGTAGTATGACTGGTCCTTTGACCTGCGGTGCTTCGGCTGCTCACAGTGAGGTTATTGTAGTTTTACTGCACATACACATGGTCTCTAGTCATATGGGTCCTTGTAGTGTAGATTGGCTGCAGTAAGTTTATTGTAGGAGTAGGGTACGTACCTACATGGAATCTATCGACCTTGATAGAAGAGGAGTGATCCTATATGATTTATTAGACTGAGTTCTAAGACCTTGGCCAGGGCAGTAATATACAGTGGAGAAAGAGTTTTCCACTATCGAACTCAAGTCAAATAAATCTAGACATATGACAGACGACGGGGTTTGACGAGTTATCCATGACCTCCGGTCTGTAGGGATCCACGATAGAAGGACTGTATCATACGATAACTGCACCTAGAGGTTTATCATTCTATTCTGCTAGGTAGCCACTACATACTGCTAGGAGTCACTGGTGGATGGTGAGACTCACAGGGATCATCTCGATGGTTGATAATCTCTGGTGAGTTGAGTTGGAATTGTTTCAACCCATTTAAAGAAGTTTTCAATGATATTGTGATTGAGATCACAATATATCTCACTACCAGTCAGAATAGAACCTATGGAGTCACACACATTAGAGGTATTAATCGATCCGATGGTTGAATGTGATTAGGAATCACAAATAATCAATTAGATTGATAAATGGATAACCCACTAAGAGTTAGTGGTTAGAAGAAGGAATAATTGCAATCGGATTGCAATTTAATTTAATTAATTGGATTTAATTAATTGGACTTGATCATGAGTCCTACTTGGAGTGGGATTCATGGAGTCCTAATTGGATTAGGATTTCAAATTAAATTAAAATCCTATTTGGAATAGGATTTCTAAAGTCCTAATTATCTTAGGGCTGAAATTTAATAAGTTCTAATTAGATTAGGATTATTTTAAGTCCTAATTAATTTTAAATTTAATCTAATTAATTTTATGACTCCTAATTGGATTAGGATTGAAGAGTTCAATAGAGTCATGGTTCAATTAAATCCTAATTTGATTAGGATTTGGAGGAAATTGAAATAGGTGCATATAAATCCTATTTTGACTAGGATTAGACCCATGCATTAGACCCAAACCATTTTACCATTTAATTTGATTAAGTGGTTAATTAAAGGGGTTATGAGGGAGGGGCCCATGCCCCTCCCCTTGGGAAAATGCGTGGAAGGAAAAGGAGGGGCGTAAGCCCCTCCTTGCTGCCGAATAAAAAAGATAAGGGTGAGCTCCTAAAAAATAGGAGCTCATCCTTATCTCATGGGAAATAAAAGGAGGAGGTGTTTTTTGGCCCCTCCTCTCATAATTTTCTAGGTGTTCACGGCAGCAACCCTCCTCCCCTCATTCCTCCTTCCAGCCGCAAGAGAAAAGGGAGAAAAAGAAAGGGTGGGGTGGCCTTCTTCTTCCTCTTTCTTGGGTCCAGCGTAGGAGAAAAAGAAAAAGCTGCGAAGAGCCTTTGTTTCTTCTTCCTTGGCATTTCCTCCTTCTTCCTCCTCTCAAGCCAATCAAAGGTTGATTCAAAGGAGAGGACCTCAGCCATCTAAAGCCATCTCTGCAAGGGAGCTAGCACCCCGGGGAGATCCAAAGGCTTCGATCGACTCATTACCTCGTGTAGATACCCGTAGAGGTCAGACGCGTGTGCGGCTTCCATCGAACCTTCTACAAATCCACGTGAATCAGATTTGCAGAGACCATCTACCCGCACAAAGTGAAGATCTGATCTTCTTAATGATTTTAAAATGGTTTAAAATAATTTAATTCTAATCTATCTACAAACGAATGGTTTTAAAATACGTTCATGCGATGAACGGATCCCGCATAGTTTTTCCGCTGCAATCTGAAAATTATTTCGAATTTTCATGGCATATGTGGGATGTTAACAGTGGTATCAGAGCCATGGTTATGTAGATTAAGATTAGAATTAAATTTTTCAAGGCATTTTAGATCTGAAATTTAATGGATTATGCTTGCTGAAATTTATGTATGCAGAATTTTCAGCTTACTGATTTTTCTGCATACTAATTATTGGATGCTTGGATTAATGATTCTAATGCTTTGATAATGTGATTACAAATGTTTAGAATCATATCTTGCATAATCAGCAAGTCATGAGATGAAATAATCAGTTAAATATCAGATCTGAAAATAATTTTTATGCATGTGATGCGTATGGTGATGATCATGGATGGACCCTTTGAATGTGCTGAAATGTTCTGCAATGTTCTGTGATGCATGTAATTTTAATTTTTAGATGCCTGCGTGCATCTTAAATTCATGTATTAGAGACCTGCGTGTCTCATAAAAAGGGTTGTAATTTATTCTTTTATTTTAATTTTAATTTTTAAAGCAATCTGGGATGTAATCTGTGATGTGTGTTGCACGTCGATGGTTGATCGATATGTACATCAACAAGCTCAACATGCGAAGATGGATCAAGGAGTTGATCACAATTGGACCTAAGGGATCAAGATCGAGTCAAGAGTTGAAGACGATCAAACCAATTGACGTGCATGTGCTTGTAAAATGACCCCATCTTGGATCCATGATCATCACCATTTAATTTTATTTTGATAAATGCCCAGATGTTTAATGCTTATGTCTATGCGGGTAGACTTATATTTGCATGAGATGTGAATACGCGATCGAGTGAGACCTAAATCGAAACCTCCCTAATCAGTCGAGGGTGAACCAACATGAGTTAGTCATATTAGATTAATTGATCTAATTGGTGTCTAGGCAAGCCTATAAGGTGGTTACTTAATTAGGACCTTACTCTCTGAGTAAGGGGAACCTCCCACCTGCTTACCTGGCCAATTGTTCGATTACCTCTTATGAAGAACTCAAGTTGCAAACACTAAGACTTGATTATGCAATATTAAGTCCATAGGTCTTCCACCGTAGTAGAGCTGCTAAGGTCTTTTCGGTGTTGATTTGTCTCGGCTGGACACAGTGGGCAAGTTGCATGGGGGGACTGGACCTCTCTATTAGACATGAGATGTTGTGGGGTAAAGGTGGGGTTGTGCACCAATAACCGTTAGGTGAAGACCCAATGACGACTTTATTTCTGCGGTTATACGGTGGGTCTGACTTAACTAAGTAATGGGGCCAATAACTGTTAGGTGAGGTCTTCATGACTTAGAGACCAAGTACCACTGCAATTTGCTTGAGAAGCATTGTACAAAAGTTGTACACTCATCCATTTATATGTCACCAATAACTGTTAGGTGAGGCGGCATGTAAATCAGTGAGACCGCAGTACCCACTAGAAATCCTAGTCGCGTAGGGTTTTCGTTTCTCCATCAGGGGAGTATGAGAGATTCGTGAAAATAGTGGGAGTATATTTGTTTTAAAAGCCCCTAGAACAAATTAAGTTCAAGTACAAAGTCTAACTAGAATCTTTACACTCTACAGATCACAATGTCAGCTTCAAACCCTTTGACCCGAATCCTGAGACCAACAGACTGACTGGAACCAACTATAAAGACTGGCTTAGGAACCTGAAAATTATTCTGAATTGTGAGAAAATAGGGTATGTGCTCGAGAATGATATCCCTAGGCTACCAGCATGTCCTACTGATGATCAGTGTGAGACGCATCAGAAGTGGACTGATGACGACATTAGGGTCAAGTGCTATATCATGGCATCCATGACTAACGAACTTCAATGCCAGCATGAGAACATAAAGACTGCTAGGGAAATACTGGCTCACCTGCAAGAGTTGTATGGTGAGCAGAGCCGCACTGCACGCTTTGAAGTGTCCAAGAGGCTCTTCAAGGCAAAGATGCGCGAGGGGCAGTCTGTCCATGATCATTGTCTGACTATGATCAAGGATCTCGAGGAGCTTGAGAAGCTCGGTATGTCCATGCATAAGGAACTGCATATAAATCTGATCCTGCAATTCCTTCCTGATTCATTTGGTCAGTTTATAGTAAACTACCATATGAATAAAATTGATTGCACGAAGACCGAGTTGTTGAACATGTTGGTAACTGCTGAAGGGGCCTTGAAAAGTTCAAGGGGCTCTGTTTTGGCTGCTGAGCTGACTTCTAAATTCCAAGAGAAAGTCTACTTGGAAGAATAAAAAGCCTGCAAAGAAGCACAAGAAAGACAAAAAGCCTAAGAAGGAAGTTCATAAGAAAAAGGCTGATGACAAAGGAAAATGTTTCCACTGCAACGTCAACGGCCACTGGAAAAGGAACTGCCCTTCATACCTCGAGAGCCTGAAGAACAAAAAGGACACTCCTTCTGAAGGTATGTTAGACTTGCTCGTAATTGAAACTAACCTTACGGTTTCTTCTACTTCTAGTTGGGTTATAGATTCTGGTTCTAGTGCTCATCTGTGCACTACTATGCAGGGTCTAAAGAAAAGTAGGAGGCTGGTGGAAGGTGCAGTGACCCTTCAGGTTGGCAACGGGGCAAAAGTTGCTGTTGTAGCTGTGGGCACCTATCCTCTGCGATTACCGTCTGGATTTAGTTTATTACTTAGAGACTGTTATTATATCCCTGCTGCTAGCAGAAATTTGATTTCTATTTCATATTTAGCACAGGATGGTCATGTTATGACATTTGATAAAGACTGCTGTTCTATTTATTTCAGAAATAAATTAGTTGCACGTGGTTTCATAATTGACAGTCTCTATCACTTGCATATTGATGTGTCTGTGATATGTCTGAGCAAGTGGTGAATGCCATAGGATCTAGAAGATCCAGAGATGAGATAAACCAGAAGTATTTGTGGCACCTCAAGCTTGGCCATATTGGAGAGGACAGAATGAGCAAAATGGAGAAAGATGGGCTTCTCGGCCCATTGACTTCTGAGTCATATCCATTTTGTGAATTCTGTCTTCAAGAAAAAATGGCTAGATTACCTTTTGTAGGACATGGGGAGAGGACCACTGAAATACTTACCCTAGTACACACTGATGTGTGTGGCCCATTTGATGTGTCAGCCAGGGGTCATTATTCGTACTTCATTACCTTTACCGATGATTATTCACGATATGGGTATGTGTATCTTATGAGATACAATCTGAGTCTTTTGAAAAGTTCAAAGAGTTCAGAAATGAAGTAGAAATACAGATTGGAAAAACCCTTAAAGTTCTTCGATCAGATCGAGGAGGAGAATACCTTAGTGGGGATTCCGGGATTATCTCAAGGAAAAATGGCATAGTCTCACAATGGACGCCTCCGGGTACACCTCAACTCAACGGGGTGTCAGAAAGGAGGACTCAGACTCTATTGGATATGGTTCGATCCATGATGAGCTTCACTGATCTACCTATGTTTCTTTGGGGAGATGTCTTATTATCCGCAATTTATTTATTGAATAGAGTTCCCTCTAAATCCGTTCCTACCACACCGTATGAGATATGGCATGGTAAGAAGCCGAGTCTTGGTCATCTCAAGATTTGGGGATGTCCGGCCCACGTCAAGCGACTACAGGCGGACAAGTTAGAGTCTAGGACCATAAGTGCTCGTTTCATTGGATATCCTAAAGAGTCATTAGGATACAATTTTTATGTCTCAGAGGATCACAATGTGTTTGTGAGCCGACATGCCGTCTTCTTGGAAAAACAGTTTATCCTTGATAGAGACAGTGGGAGAAAAATTGAGCTTGAAGAGAGAGTATCTGAAAAGCAACGAGTCATGGATCCTATAGAACCTATTCATACAGAGCCAGTATACGTAGTACCTCCTCTACCTCGTAGATCTAGTAGGGTCTCCCATCCTCCCGATAGATACTTAGGTATACTAGTAGAGGACACCGAGGAAATGTTCCTCATGGGAGATAGGGAACATGTACAGGATCCCAATACCTACGACGAGGCGATATCTGATATCGATTCCGAAAAATGGCTGGAAGCCATGAAGTCAGAGATAGAATCCATGTATTCCAACCAAGTCTGGACCTTAGTAGATCCACTAGAAGGTATAGTACCTATTGATGCAAATGGATCTACAAAAGGAAGATAGGTTCGGATGGAAAGGTAGAGACCTAAAAGGCAAGGCTAGTGGCGAAAGGGTATAGTCAGCGCGAAGGCATTGACTATCAGGAGACTTTTTCACCTGTAGCCATGCTAAAAATTCATTCGAACGTTGCTTGCCATTGCAGCGTTTCATGATTATGAAATATGGCAGATGGATGTGAAAACTGCTTTCCTGAATGGATATCTTGATGAAGATATCTATATGGAGCAGCCTTTAGGTTTCACTTCCAGTGATGGAGATCACAAGGTCTGCAAGCTGCAAAGGTCCATCTATGGACTAAAGCAAGCATCTCGGAGCTGGAATACTCGTTTCAATGATGCAATCAAATCGTTTGATTTCATCAAGAACGAAGAGGAACTGTGTGTTTACAAGAAGTTAGTGGGAGTGCTGTCGTGTTCCTCGTACTGTACGTGGATGACATCCTCTTGATTGGGAATGATGTTTCCATGCTAACCTCGTCAAGGTCTGGTTGTCAAAAGAGTTCTCCCATGAAGACCTTGGGAAAGCATCCTACATTTTGGGGATTAAGGTCTATAAGAGATAGATCTAAGAGGTTGCTTGGCCTATCACAGAAGATGTACATAAAGGAGGTACTGAAGAGGTTCAGTATGGAAAACTCCAAGAGGGGTCTATTACCCCTTAGGTATGGGATTCATCTCTCCAAAAAGATGTCCCCAACACATCTGAAGAGATTCAA
>NW_024068550.1:0-127034 GCF_009389715.1 Phoenix dactylifera
GATTGGACAATTTATTTTTCATTCATGCTTGTATGTATCCATGAATCGTCCAAGAAATTAATAGATAATGACACATAATTTCAAGGAGTTGAGAATTTGAGGCATGTGTCATTAGGAATTAATTTCTAAATGCTCCTGATCGATGGATCCATCATGAGGGACGGTGATCGATCCGCTGAGATTAGTGCACAGATCACTTAGTCAGATGGACAGTCTCGAGTCCACGGTGTAGAGACACTGGAGTGATTATGCAAGTATTTGTTAGAGAACAAGGTACTGAGCGTGTCCAAAGATAGTAGTCACATGGATGTCTATCCACTCGTCAGTGACTGCTTATGCCGCAGTTGTATGACTGGTCCTTTGACCTGCGATGCCTCAGCTATTCACTGTGAGGTTGCTGTAGTTTGATGACCATGTGAACATGGGCGCTAGTCATTCGGGACCTTGTAGTGCGAATTGGCTGTAGTAGGTTCATTTTGGAATAGGGTTGCATCTAGATGCGATCTATCGACCTTGATAGATTAGGAGTGATCCTATGTGATTTATGAGACTGAGTTCGATAAATTTCTTGCCAGGTATTTTGGAAAAAGAGTTTTTCATATCTCGAACTAGAAGTCGTATAAATTTGACATATGATAGACGATGGGGTTTGACGAGATATCTATAACCTCCGTCACGTCGGGATCCATGATAGAGGGACTGTATCATACGCTAACTGCACCAAGAGATTCAGATATTCCATTCTGCTAGGTTGCCACCACATACTGCTAGGTGTCACTAGTGGATTGTGAGACTCGAAGGTATTCACTTGGTGATCAGTGAACCCTAAGAGTAGAACTGAAATCATTTCAGTCTACTGAAAGGAGTTTCAGTGATATTGAGATGGAGATCTCAATATGTCTCACTACCAGTCAGAATAGAACCTACGGGGTCACACACAGAGAATTTAATTAGTCAGACTATCATAATTATGATTTGGAATCATAATAGAAATCAATCATCAATATGATTGGTGATTGAATTAACCCACTAGGTGTTAGTGAGTTAATGGAAGAAGAATTAAGTGGAATTGATTGCAATTGGATTGCAATTGGGCTGACTTAATGGGCCAAATCAAATTGGGTTCGACCCAAATTGATTTGGGTTCATGATTGGGTCAATTTGATTAAACCAAGGTTTGTGCGGATTTTAAAGACCACAGGTTGTCATAGGATGAATGTGACTTAATTCATGTTCACACTATGCGGACTTTAAAGTCCACATGGTGTCGTAGGATGCATGCTCCCAAATCAATTAATTCTCCTAATGAGATTAGGAATCCTAATGTGATTAGAAAATTAATCAATTGATTAAATAGACACATGTCATGCATCTATGAGCACAAGGATTGGACACTTGGCATTAATCCAAGGGTGAGTTATAGTCCCATACTCCTAATAAGATTAGGAGGAGCCCTAAACCCAATCTATAAAAGGGTAGCAAGGGAGAAGTTATGAATCAATTCTCTCCTCTTCCTATCCACGCCTCCTCTTCTTTCTTCCTCCTTCTCCACGGCAGCAAGGGGTCTTCATCCTCCTCTTCTTCCACGGTAGCAAGGCAAGAAAGATCCACGTGCAAGGTTCCTCCTTCCTCTTCCTCCATCGCGAGCAAGGTTGAAGAAGAAAGGGTTCTTCTTTAAGGAGGTATGTTGCAGATTTTTATCTTCTAATCTATATGATAGTTATGAGAGGTCTTTGCAAGGAGCTAGCACTCCAGTAAGACCCTATCTCAGATGATTAGATCCTCGTATGGATACCTGTAGAGGCCGGACAATTGTGTGGCTCAAACAGGAACATAGATAGATCATCAGGCTGCGGTGTTCTTCACCTGCAGAATTTTTGAAGATGAGATCTTCAAATTAATTTTCTCTAATTTTAGTTTCAGTTTTATGAATCTTAATCAACCTTCCTCAGATTCTAATCTTCCCTCCCTAATGAATTCAAAGATCTTCTGAATTTGGTTCCAGAAAATTTTTAAATTCTACGATCCGAGGCGCGTTCATGCGATGAACGACGTCCCGTTCGAATTTCGCTGCGTACGTCACATCGAACGGGGCGTAACTCAGCACTTATTAGATAAGAAACTTGATTCATGAAGTCCAATTCAAGTCCTAATTGGATTAGGATTCATATAAATCAATTTGGAGGACACATTGGGTTCTAATTAGATTAGAATTCAATTGGCCAAGTGGGACCATGTAATTCCTAATTAGATTAGGAAATAAATGCATGAAAAACCAGGAAGGGATCTTCCTTCATGCCGTGTGGAACAAAGAAGGAAAGAAGGAGGGGCGTCCGCCCCTCATCCTTCTCACACGCATGAAGAAAGGAGGGGCGTCCGCCCCTCCTTTCCTAGTTTGATCCCATGCCACATGGAGGGCCAGATGCTCCTCCTCCTCTTTCACGCGGATTGCCACATGGCACAAGCACATCCCTTGGATTCTCTCCAATCACTTTTAAGTAAGGGTTGTGATAGAATTAAGTAAGGGGTGTTGCTGATTTTGGAGGGATGAATCAAGGATTGATTGATTGATGAAATTATTCCTTGTTTGTGTAGGGTTCTAGCATGTCATAATGGGCAGCGGAAGCTAGGGATTTTAAAAATTTTCTAAATAAAGTTCCTATGCATGAAACCCTTTTAAGCCTAGATCACCTTAATGATTACAATCAAATAATATAAAATAAATGCAGAATTAGTAGAATACCTCAAACGCTAATCCAAAGTGTACAATCTCCACGAGGCGTCCAAGTGTCCGCCCTCCAATGGTGATCCACACGAAAACTTGATCAAGACTTTAGCTCCAAAGACTTTTGATCCTTAATGCAGAATTCTTCTAAAGAACTCTAATGGCTTGCTTTCCTTCCTTTCTATTTTTCTTTAGCCTTCTAAAATCACTTCTAATCCTTTTGTCCTAAGGAAGACCACCTTGTCTTGGCTTAGGACACACTAGAAGCAATGTTAGAAAGAAAGAAACTAATGTAAGAAAGAAGGGATATGAGAGAAAGAGAGTTGGATTGATTTCCGATGATTAGAAAACACCGGGAGCATTCCTATTTATAGATGGCGTGGGGATGCATCACCAAAGGATGCATCCTATCCACACATCCTTCAGATGGGGCGTGATAAGAGGAGAGAAGGCGCCACAAAAATAGGGAGAGGCGTATCAAAAGTGGTTAGGATAAGATCAAGCGCTTATGATATGGCGCTTGATTCCCTAAGCACCTCTTCATGAAATGCGCCGTACTCTTCCCTTTCTTCACTTCTTCTCACGCATGAAAAATAGGAACCAACCTTATCCATTCATCAAGGGTTGATGATGATCCAAAGGCCATGAAAGAAGGTGCCATATATCCCTTAGGCGTGATGAAGAGAGAGAGAGATCAAATGGATAAGATCAAAGGAAGATTCATCCTTATCCATTTAAAATCTCACGCTATCCTCTCTTTTCCCTTCACGTATTTTTCATTATCACGCCTCCAGATGAGATCCATCACGAGATCATGATCTCCCATCATCCCATGATGAAGATCCAATGGCTCTAATCCATGGCGCCATCCATTTGATCCTTCTCTTCATCCAAATGTTGATCCAACGGTCAAAATTAAATGATTTATCAAATCTAATCCAATTAGACTCAAACCAAGCCAATTAGGTGCCAACTCTTGGCTAACCCATATTAGAATATGATCTAATCAAATTAGATCAATTAAGAATCAGATTCAAATCCAATTCGAATCAGATTCGAATCCAATTCGAATCAGGAGCTAAGGTTTGCAACACCTGCTAGGATGTTTATCTTGCAAACATGATCTAATCCAATTAGACCCTTGATAAGTTTTCTTGTGTGTGACCCATTGGGTTCCATACTTAGCCAGCAATAGGTGTGAGTGCGAGTTGACCCAACTTGATTAGAACTCTTCTAATCGATTTAAGTCCAAACTGCGCGAACCCGAACTTAACAATTAGAATCCTTTCTAATTGGCGATCGAATTAAACTCTTTAATTCGATCAAACCTATAAGACAAGATTGACGTCTAGCAACGTGTCATGTCTACCCGGAAAATATGAAATTTGGTGGAAATACCAAAAATACCCTTCAGTGGCAAGTTACCATGCAATTCAATCCTTTAATCAAACTGCATCCCAAATATGTATATGAGTATGAATATATGTCAAACTCAATTTCATATCCAAATTTTTCTCAATCTTTTAATGATAATTCAAATAATGAAATATTAGAAACTCTTTCTAATTTTCATTCTGCTTTGATCAAAGGCTTCCTGAATTATCATATGATTAGAATAAATAGGATGCGATCTTCTCTTACTAGAAGTGATTAATTCCTTGTTGACCTACTCATAACCTCCGTACACAATCCACCATATCCAGAAGACCTCGTACATAACTTATTGTCATGAATGAGTGTAAACCAAAATATAGGTTCATGTGCACAAGATACCATGGTGATCTCAGGTCAAAGGATCAGTTGCACAACTCCCACTAAGAGAATCATCTTTTGACATGTAAGTAAGACTTCATAAGATTTCTCTTTGTAGGTCAATTCATGAGCACCCATATCTTTGTATTAGTGTCTCCACACAAATGATTGTGAGATCAATCATCCTCTGCATCGAGCATACATAAGACATGCCAGTCTTTCCGGTAATCATTGATCCCCAACTCAATGTACCAATGACTGGGAATATTTAAGATTAGAATTTTAGGATTTTAAGTCTCACTAGTATGATCTCATCATAGTCTTAAAACCATTGCCCTAATCTAAGGAGTTTATCATAAATATAATCAACAGCATATGATAAAACATAACGCCTTTATTCATATTTAAATGTCATGTACATGATTTGGACAAATCAAAAGAAAAACCCTTCGCAATACATATTTGCGATTGGCTTGTAGGGCATCTACTCTTTCAATCTCCCACTTGCACTAAAGCCAATCGCTCTTATATTTTATCTCCGTACAATCGAGGTGGCGATCGAACTGCTGTTGTGGTAGAGCTTTAGTGAACGGGTCTGTTAGGTTGTTCTTGGTGTCTACTCGTTCAATGACTATGTCTTGTCTCTCGACAATCTCTCGAACAAGATGAAAGCGTTTTAGAATGTGCTTGGATTTGTGATGAGACCTTAGTTCCTTCGCTTGAGCAACAGCTCCAGTGTTATCACAATAAACTGGGACTGGTCCAGCAATCTCGGGAACTACTCCTAACTCAGAGATGAACTTCTTCATCCAGATAGCTTCCTTAGCGGCTTCACTTACAGCAATGTATTCTGCCTCAGTAGTTGAGTCAGCTACAGTTTGCTGTTTGGAACTCTTCCAGCTCACTGCACCACCATTTAGGGTAAAGACATACCCTGAAGTGGACTTGCTATCATCTGGGTCTGATTGAAAACTAGAATCAGAAAATTCTTCTAGTTTCAACTCAGATCCTCCATAAACTAGAAAAATATCTTTAGTCCTTCTCAAGTACTTAAGAATATTTTTCATAGCTATCCAATGATCCTCTCCTGGATCAGCCTGGAATCTACTTGTTATGCCTAAGGCATAAGCAACATCAGGCCTAGTACATAGCATAGCATACATAATCGATCCTACTGCCGAAGCATAGGAAATAGAATTCATTCTATTCCTCTCTTCAGATGTCTTAGGAGACATCTTCTTAGAGAGACGTATGCCATGACTCATAGGCAAATAACCTCTTTTACTTTCTTCCATGCTGAATCTTTTCAGCACATTATCTATGTACCTAGACTGGGACAAGCCTAGCATCCTTTTAGATCTATCCCTATAGATCTTTATACCAAGTATATAGGATGCTTCTCCCAAGTCTTTCATGGAAAAGCTTTTTGACAGCCAAATCTTGACCGATTGTAGCATTGGAATATCATTTCCAATGATCAGTATGTCATCTACATACAATATTAAGAAGACAATGGCACTCCCACTAGTCTTCTTGTACACACATGGTTCATCCACATTTTTGATAAAACCAAACTCTTTGACTGCTGTATCAAAACGGATGTTCCAACTCCTCGATGCTTGCTTTAATCCATAAATGGATCTCTTAAGCTTGCATACTTGATTTGCTCTCTTACTTGAGACAAATCCTTCTGGCTGTGTCATGTAAACCTCTTCCTCAAGATAACCATTAAGGAAGGCGGTTTTGACATCCATCTGCCAGATTTCATAATCATAGTATGCAGCTATTGCAAGCAAAATTCGAATAGATTTGAGCATAGCTACTGGTGAAAAAGTTTCATCATAGTCAATTCCTTGCTTTTGCTTGAAACCTTTTGCCACCAATCTAGCCTTGTAGGTTTCTACTTGGCCATCTGCTCCAATCTTTTTCTTATAGACCCATTTGCAACCTATAGGGTTTACACCCTCTGGTGCATCAACCAAAGTCCATACTTGGTTGGTATACATAGAATCTATTTCGGATTTCATGGCTTCTAGCCATTTGTCAGAGTCACTACTCATGACAGCTTCCGAATAGGTCAGAGGATCATTATTCTGAACAATGTGGGCTTCATCATTCTCAATGATAAACCCATACCTCTCAGGTGCTCTTTGCACTCTATCTGACCTTCGGAGAGGAGATGTGTGTTGTGGTTGTACCTCATCAATGGGTACATCTAGTTGAAGAATTTCTTGTGTTTCTATTTGTAGGTCTTGAACTTCTTCAAGTTCAATTTTCCTATCCTTGCCCTTTTCTAAGATAAACTCTTTTTCTAAGAAAATAGCATGCCTACCTACAAAAACTTTTTGTTCGGTAGGATGATAGAAGATGTATCCTATACTATTTTTAGGATAATCTACAAAAATACATTTATCTGATCTAGCACTTAGCTTGTATCCAAAATTTCTTTTGACATAAGCTTGACAACCCCATATCTTAAGATACTTAAGATTAGGCTTCTTTCCTCTCCATATCTCATATGGAGTGCTAGGTACAGACTTAGAAGGTACCCTGTTTAATATTAGTGCAGCAGTCTCTAGGGCAAAACCCCAGAAGGAAATAGAAAGATCAGTAAAGCACATCATGGACCTTACCATATCTAATAGAGTACGATTCCTCCGTTCAGCTACACCATTTAATTGTGGCGTATACGGAGGTGTCCATTCAGAGAGAATGCCCTTTTCTTTAAGATGATTTAAAAACTCACTAGAAAGGTATTCACCTCCTCGATCAGATCGAAGGATTTTAATACACTTTCCGGTTTGTTTTTCAACCATACTTTGATACTCTTTAAACTTATCAAAAGCTTCGGATTTATGTTTCATAAGATACACATATCCGAACCTTGATAAATTATCAGTGAATGTGATGAAGTAAGAGTATCCATCTCGAGCTGGAGTTGTCATAGGACCACATACATCTGTATGTATAAGTCCTAATAACTCACTTGCCCTTTCTCCATGTCCAGTGAATGGAGACTTAGTCATTTTACCCATAAGACAAGATTCACAAGTTCCTAATGATTCATAATCATAAGGATCAAAGAACTCTTCTTTGTATAACTTGTTGATTCTTGATTCACTTATGTGACCAAGTCGGCAATGCCAAAGAAGGGTGTTATTTACTTCCTCTCTCTTTCTTTTATTGCTTTTATTAATATGAAAAATATTGTCATTAAGTAATAAAACAAGAAGACCATTTTCCATAATGCCATTGCAAAGATGCTTATTAGAAAAATAAATAGAGCAACCATTGCCCTTTCCATTAATTTCAAATCCTTTCTTTAACAACAAAGGAATGGAAATTACATTTCTAATAATTTTGGGCATATAATAACAATCTTCTAATTGTAGGAGCTCTCCCGAAGGCAACTCCAAGTTGTAGGTTCCAACAGCTTCAGCCTGGATGGACTCTCCTCCAGCGCCATACAGCTCGAAGTCACCTTTCTTCAAAATTTTAATTTTCTGTAGTCCATGCAAAGATTTGCAAATGTGAAAACCATAGCCGGTATCCAATACCCATGAATTTGAATTTGAAGAACTTAATGACAAGTTGGCATGTAACATAAACATACCTTTTGATGCAACTCTTGCATCGGTCTTCATACTTGCAAGAAAACTCTTGCAATTCCTTTTCCAGTGGCCAGCTTTGCCGCAATGAAAACAGGTACTTGATCCGGAGTTTTTCTTTTCTTTTTTCTTTTTGATGCTACTCTTGGGGTTCAATCGTTTCTTAGAACCCTTATTTCCCGATTTCCTCTTAGAGGTGCTATTTATAAGAAGGAGTGGACCTTTATCCTTCTTAATATGGCCTTCAGCTGTTTTGAGCATATTTAACAGCTCGGGCAGGGAGGTGTTCAGCTTGTTCATGTGAAAGTTCACAACAAACTGAGAGAATGAATCAGGCAGTGATTGCAGAATCAAATCCTGACTGAGCTCACTATCCATAGCAAAACCTAATTGACTTAATCTAGTGATTAAGTCTATAACCATAAGAACATGGTTTTGCACTGGAGTTTCTTCATTCATTCTAGCACGGAACAACTGCTTAGATATCTCATACCTAGCAGTCCTGCTTTGTTCTCCATACAACTCTTTTAAATTGAGAAGTATGGATTGAGTGTCCATACCTTCATGTTGCCTCTGTGATTCATTGCTCACCTTACAACCCTTGATTCAATCCCCTGATTGAATCAAGTAAGAAACAAATGGTTTGAAAACAAACTATAAAAGGAAGCTTCTTAACAAGCAGATATTCAGCGTTATTAATAAGAGAGAAGTTAGGAGCCCTCAAACAGATTTATGAAGATGTAGAGGAGGGCTTCTCGAACTTGGAGTCTCCACGTGAATGTCTAGAAAATTTGATGACTGACGGAGACTTCTTGAATGCTGGGAAGAGTTGGTTGGATGGAGTTTAATGCCTCTCTTCCTTCTTTCACATGTATTCCCTTTGAAATCCTTTGGTAGGTGGAGATTACTTGTTTTCTTTGAATGGAATGTCACTTGCCTCCCTTGCTACAGTTCTCTGTGGCTATTTAAGCCATTCCTCAAGAAAACTAGCCGTTAGACCCAGATTACTAGCCGTTCTGCACATTCTGCAACTCCTGACAATATTTTTGTTGGGATCGGAGTCGACTCGCGCGATCTGGAGTCGACTCGCCTGTTGCAGGAGTCGACTCATGCTTTTCTGGAGACGGCTCGGCAACTGTTCTGGATTTGAATTAAAGTGCTGTCTTGACTTGGAGTCGACTCGACTGAACCTGGAGTCGACTCCCCAATGTCTGGAGCTGACCTGGCACTTTTGGAGATGACTCGTTCTAAGGAATCCAAAGATCTTTCTTTCAAGTTTGCTCACTCGAGTCGACTCGAATATTCTGGGAGTTGACTCGGCACTCAGAGCCCGAAATTTCGATCTTCTGTCTGTTGACTTGTGCTGTCTCGGAGTCAACTCGAACTGTCTCGGAGTCGACTCGGCTCTCAGTATCCAAACAACAGTCTTCTGTCTTTTGGGGTTGCGCTGCCTTGGAGTCGACTCGAACTGTCTTGGAGTCGACTCGCCTCTCAGAGACGAAAATACCGTCTTCTATCTTTAGGGTTGCGCTGCCTCGGAGTCGACTCGGACTTTGCGGGAGTCGACTCGGCTCTCAGTGTCCGAAATTGGCTCTCTGACTTTTTGCCTTGTATTTCTCTAGGAGTCGACTCTCGCTTCCTTAGGAGTCGACCTGCCAACCATCGGAGTCGACTCGAGTTCTTCGGGAGTCGACTCGGCTCTCAGAGTCCAAAATAGCTTCTTTGTGTTTCTGTCTGTTACTCCCTGGAATCGACTCGTACTACCCTGGAGTCGACTCGCCAAGCATTGGAGTCGACTCGAGTTCTTCAGGAGTCGACTCGTTGACAGGTTCTGAGATGAATCTTTCTGTCCGGCTGTCTGTTCTCAGTCGGAGTCGACTCGTAATGTGCAGGAGTCGACTCGAGCTTGTGCCAGTGCTTCTGATATGCTTGGAGTCGACTCGTAATCTCCCGGAGTCGATTCGAGACTCAGACTTTGGTTCAAATTGAATCCTTACTTATCCAAAATGTATTGAACCAAAGCTTGAGACACTTAACCATAAATTTACAAGTATTTGACTGAAACACTAGATTGAATTCATTAGTATAACATAAGATATACTCAAATGCTTTGAGCTCATCAAAATCAAATAGGGTTATAATCAATCACTCCACACCTCAGCTATTCACTGTGAGGTTGCTGTAGTTTGACGAGCATGTGAACTTGGGCGCTAGTCATTCGGGACCTTGTAGTGCGAATTGGCTGCAGTAGGTTCATTTTGGAATAGGGTTGCATCTAGATGCGATCTATCGACCTTGATAGATTAGGAGTGATCCTATGTGATTTATGAGACTGAGTTCGATAAATTTCTGGCCAGGTATTTTGGAAAAAGAGTTTTTCATATCTCGAACTAGAAGTCGTATAAATTTGACATATGATAGACGATGGGATTTGACGAGATATCTATAACCTCCGTCACGTCGGGATCCATGATAGAGGAACTGTATCATACGCTAACTGCACCAAGAGATTCAGATATTCCATTCTACTAGGTTGCCACCACATACTGCTAGGTGTCACTAGTGGATTGTGAGACTCGAAGGTATTCACTTGGTGATCACTGAACCCTAAGAGTAGAACTGAAATCGTTTCAGTTCACTGAAAGGAGTTTCAGTGATATTGAGATGGAGATCTCAATATGTCTCACTACCAGTCAGAATAGAACCTACGGGGTCACACACATAGAGAATTTAATTAGTCAGACTATCATAATTATGATTTGAAATCATAATAGAAATCAATCATCAATATGATTGGTGATTGAATTAACCCACTAGGTGTTAGTGAGTTAATGGAAGAAGAATTAAGTGGAATTGATTGCAATTGGATTGCAATTGGGCTGACTTAATGGGCCAAATCAAATTGGGTTCGACCCAAATTGATTTGGGTTCATGATTGGGTCAATTTGATTAAACCAAGATTTGTGCGGATTTTAAAGACCACATGTTGTCGTAGGATGAATATGACTTAAGTCATGTTCACACTATACGGACGTTAAAGTCCACATGGTGTCGTAGGACGCATGCTCCCAAATCAATTAATTCTCCTAATGAGATTAGAAATCCTAATGTGATTAGAAAATTAATCAATTGATTAAATAGACACATGTCATGCATCTATGAGCACAAGGATTGGACACTTGGCATTAATCCAAGGGTGAGTTATAGTCCCATACTCCTAATAAGATTAGGAGGAGCCCTAAACCCAATCTATAAAAGGGTAGCAAGGGAGAAGTTATGAATCAATTCTCTCCTCTTCCTATCCACGCCTCCTCTTCTTTCTTCCTCCTTCTCCACGGCAGCAAGGGGTCTTCATCCTCCTCTTCTTCCACGGTAGCAAGGCAAGAAAGATCCACGTGCAAGGTTCCTCCTTCCTCTTCCTCCATCGCGAGCAAGGTTGAAGAAGAAAGGGTTCTTCTTTAAGGAGGTATGTTGCAGATTTTTATCTTCTAATCTATATGATAGTTATGAGAGGTCTTTGCAAGGAGCTAGCACTCCAGTAAGACCCTATCTCAGATGATTAGATCCTCGTATGGATACCTGTAGAGGCCGGGCAATTGTATGGCTCAAACAGGAACATAGATAGATCATCAGGCTGCGGTGTTCTTCACCTACAGAATTTTTGAAAATGAGATCTTCAAATTAATTTCCTCTAATTTTAGTTTCAGTTTTATGAATCTTAATCAACCTTCCTCAGATCCTAATCTCCCCTCCCTAATGAA
Source organism: Phoenix dactylifera (assembly GCF_009389715.1). Lineage (NCBI taxonomy): Eukaryota > Viridiplantae > Streptophyta > Magnoliopsida > Arecales > Arecaceae > Phoenix > Phoenix dactylifera. The sequence goes on from NW_024068550.1 coordinate 11,847, forward strand.
TTCAAAGATCTTCTGAATTTGGTTCCAGAAAATTTTTAAATTCTACGATCCGAGGCGCGTTCATGCGATGAACGACGTCCCGTTCGAATTCCGCTACGTACGTCACATCGAACGGGGCGTAACTCAGCACTTATTAGATAAGAAACTTGATTCATGAAGTCCAATTCAAGTCTTAATTGGATTAGGATTGATGAGAGCACAAAAGTGCGATCTATACATCCCTTAAATTAGTATTATTGCTAACAAAAAAATGATAAAAATGCTGCATTAATATTATATTTTTGTAGGGTGCAGGTGATCGTAAATCAAAGTTAAATTTCGCATCGGGTCCAAAAATATGCATCACCACAGGTGACCAGCCAACCACATGGGGTCAGTCCCAGTTGCACACTAGAAGGAGCATTAGCCGACTAGGTGCAGCCACATCCAGCGTGCAACCCATCCTCCCACGAGTGATCAACGGCATCCGCGAGCCAGTCCATTCCGCATCCGTTTGCGAATCTCCCGTGCGTCCACGAAGCCTCCCAACATCCCGAATTTCAGCTCCAGCTTCGGTTCACAGCGCCTCCCAGCTCCGTGATCGTGATCCGCCCGTGAAGCTTCCATGTCTGCATCCCAGTTCCATCTGCAAGCATCTTCAGCCGAGTTCCCAGCATCCTGCGAAGCATCTCCGCGTCCGATTCTTCTGGATCCTTCTCCCCACCGGCGTGTCATCCTTCCGTTCGAGAGCATCCCCATCTGTTTGCATCCGCGGCTTCCAAGTTCAGACATTCCCCGCATCCGTGATCTCAGCGTCCCAGCTCCCAGCTCATCCGTTCGCCTCCCAACATCCTGCAGCCGTCCACGTTCGAAGATCCCGCAGGCGCCCGTGATCCAGTTTCCGCACCTCAAACTTCTTCCGAGATCCCAGCATTCGCAATCATCCGACTCCGCGTTCCAGCGCGTGTGATCATTCTTCCATGATCCCGTCCGACGCATCATTCCGATTCTTCCGGATCCACAGCTTCATCCTTCCGTCCGCGAGCATCTCTAGCCGTCCACGTCCATCCCCTTCTCCCGGGATTTCATCTCATCCGGCCATCTCCACCGCATGTCACTCTCGGCTGGGAAGAGAAGGGAGGCTCTCGGGGGGTTTAAAAGAGAAGAAAAACAGAGGCTGCTAAGCTCTCATTTTTGAAAACAAAGAAAAAAACAGAGAAAGAGAGAAACAGGGGAGCCCCTGTTTCCGAAAATAAAAAGAAAAAAAAAAGAAGGAAGAGGAACAGGGGACTTCGTTTTATGTTTATGGCCGGCTAATTTCTTAGGGAGGGAGATGGATGAACCTTTGATATATTGCTCTTTGAAGTAAACTCTAAACTTTTGCCTTGAATGAATTATATTTACTGATATGTTTTTGATCCATGCATAGTTATTTCGTAGATAGTTCTTAAATGGATTATGATTATTGATATATGGATTGCTTTAGTATTTGATTCGTCGTAGACGTAGAAAGCACGACGAATGCTTAGAAATTGAGTTCATATGTTCATGAAACATATACCATGATTAGATCTATCCTACCACTCATTTTTAATCAAGAACCATAGAGTTTATTTCTTGGATGCAATATCGTCAAGGAGGATTCCAGATCCCTACCATCTTTATTTTATTGAACTTTGTTTATTGCTATATTGTTCTCCGATTTTAATTTCTGAAAATCAAAACATAATTTTAATCCACAAATTTATTGAATTAATTAATCTAAAATTATATTAAATAATCTCATATATATTTCGTTCCCTGAGGATTCGACCTCGGACTCCCGAGAATTTACTACTTGTGCGACTCTCCTGCACTTGGGAGAACAATTTTATTTTTGCATCAAGTTTTTGGCGCCGTTGCCGGGGAACGGCTGATTTATTAGTATAATTTTAGATTTAATCAGTATCTTAGTATTTAGTCTTTTTCTTTCAAAAAAAAAAATCTTTATTGCTGTTTTTTTATTCCCTGCACAGTCTGCATCAAACTCTGATATCTGAGTAATCCACCGTCTGATTGCACTCAAATTTCGTCAGCTGCTGTAGGACACATGTTTCTTTCAGCGGAACGGTCTGATTGATATTCTGATACTTTTACGACCATTAAAGTAATATACAACCTTGCTGCTGTCTGCTTTGAATTTTCTGTGTTTAATTTTTTTAGAATCAGAATTTTATTATCATCATATCTCATTAACCCTTGTTGCTAATTGAAAATTGATAAGAACTTTAAGAAAAGATCAAGGGTAATCAATAAAAAACAAACAAAAAAAAAAACAAACAAATAAATAAACTCTGAAATTTTGTATGCTAGGTTGGAATAGGGACAACGCTGGACATCTGAGTCGACAACCTTTTGACAATTCCTTAGATCACATTATTGAAACTTTTTCGCAAAATCTCAGATCTTGTGAGATGGCTGATGATGATGTAGGAAGTCACCATGGTAATGAAGGTAGACCCCCAGTTATGACACTTCGACAATACTTACATCCCACTAGGACTAGTCAACCTTCATGCATGATTATTCCTGAAAATGTAGGACACTTTGAAATCAAACCAGGAGTAATTCAATTGCTGCCAAAGTATCATGGAATGGAATCCGAGAACCCTTATCTTCACCTTAAGGATTTTGAGAAAATTAGGCATGATAAATCAATTCTAAGAAAATCTTTTGAACCTACACAAAAAGTTCTTTGTTATGACTCTCGCTTACATCTGTTTCCTGGAAAGTTACGATCAAGATGGACAGGTTCTTTCATTGTAAAAACTATTTTTCCACACGGGGCAGTTGAAATTGAGAATCCACAGGATGGCACAATTTTTAAGGTAAATGGACAAATATTAAAACCTTTTCTCGAGAATTTTGCAGATGAAGAGGACTCCTTTCCCTTGGGGGAGCCTTCTTATGACTGAGCATGACGGCCAAGGTATGTGTATATTAGTTAGAATTAAATTTTTTCTTTTATTTATAGTTTTCTTCTTATTTTGTAGGTCTTTTTTTTTTTTTGGAAATCAACAGCTCAAGGTATTCTTCTTCTCTCTATTATTTTCTCTATTGTCTCTCATATATAGCTTTCTTGCATTTTTTTACATTGAGGACAATGCAATATTTAAGTTGGGGGGAGGGAAATATTTTGCCAAAAAAAAAAAAAAAATGTTTTTTGCATTTGATTTATTCTAGTATTTTCTTTTCTGAGCAAATGCACATGTATTTTCATATTGAGTGTGTGCAACTATTAAGGCAAGGAACACATGCATACTATGACTGATCAGTGACCTATTATTAGATCCCCACACGTGTACTTAATGATAATAGGAAAGCCTCAGGAGTTCATTTGTTAACTGCATTTTTGTTAGCCTTATCCGTAAAAGAAGTATGAGTATCCTTGTTCGTACCATAAGGTTCAGGATTTGGTTTTCACATAAAGATAGAGGTTGAATATCCCAGTTAGATTACTTAGGTGCCTTATGATCCGACCTTGGTTGACCTATAGTCACGATGCAGTCACATATATAATAAAAAAATATATATATGGTTCAGTCTATCTTCTCTTTTCTTGCACAACAAAAAAAAAACAAAAAAAAACAAAAAAAAATCCTTATGATGACAAGTCTGGCCTCGTGGCGTAGTCTGATTCGAGTAATTAAGCCCGAGGGGTGTTTCACCTAATGTCTTGAGCCAACTGGATCGGGGGTCATTAGCTGAAAGCTCGCTATATGGATCTTACTAGAGCCTAATGGGGTTGGACTATTGTAATCTTCATATGTGTTTTAAAAATAAAAATAATAATAAGCATGAAAAAGGTTGGTTGGACTGAACCTAGTGACATGTGGTAATGGCTGGTTTGACTCCATTGTATTGGACCTCTGTGTACCTGGATTGTTTAGTTGGGATTGATAGCTCTTTCTTTATATGCGAACCATTCTTGACAAATTTAGACAACAAGTGATATTCTGAAAATTTGATGGATCAGGTTCTAATAAAGTGTAGAAAACATTTGTGGACTTGAGTAGTGCACCTAAAACTCAGGCGGTGCGCTGTTGTGGTGGAGGTATTAGTACTCTGAGAAAGTCATATGATTTGATGCACACTACACTTTTATATTCCTTGCTTTGACAGTTGCCATATTTGAAAATATTTGTCCATTAATTACATGTGTATTAGCTTAGGGTTTATTTTTATTAGAATCTCATGTCATATAATTCATGATGTTTGTGGGTAACATCCCTGAAAACCCTCACGAAACAACACTCGTCCACTAGGGTAACCTAGGGGTTTAACGGCTTGTTGCACGTGCTAAGTGCAATCGTGATTCCTACGAAAGTGAGTACTTATCTTAATTTTATGCAATTAGTTCTAATAAAACATCATAGGTTAGACCACACCTTTTGCACTCTCATTTTAGTATTTGCTCGTTAATTGCTAGAGACTAGCAATAAGCTAGTTGGGGGGTGTGATGAGAGCACAAAAGTGCGATCTATACATCCCTTAAATTAGTATTATTGCTAACAAAAAAATGATAAAAATGCTGCATTAATATTATATTTTTGTAGGGTGCAGGTGATCGTAAATCAAAGTTAAATTTCGCATCGGGTCCAAAAATATGCATCACCACAGGTGACCAGCCAACCACATGGGGTCAGTCCCAGTTGCACACTAGAAGGAGCATTAGCCGACTAGGTGCAGCCACATCCAGCGTGCAACCCATCCTCCCACGAGTGATCAACGGCATCCGCGAGCCAGTCCATTCCGCATCTGTTTGCGAATCTCCCGTGCGTCCACGAAGCCTCCCAACATCCCGAATTTCAGCTCCAGCTTCGGTTCACAGCGCCTCCCAGCTCCGTGATCGTGATCCGCCCGTGAAGCTTCCATGTCTGCATCCCAGTTCCATCTGCAAGCATCTTCAGCCGAGTTCCCAGCATCCTGCGAAGCATCTCCGCGTCCGATTCTTCTGGATCCTTCTCCCCACCGGCATGTCATCCTTCCGTTCGAGAGCATCCCCATCTGTTTGCATCCGCGGCTTCCAAGTTCAGACATTCCCCGCGTCCGTGATCTCAGCGTCCCAGCTCCCAGCTCATCCGTTCGCCTCCCAACCTCCCAACATCCTGCAGCCGTCCGCGTTCGAAGATCCCGCAGGCGTCCGTGATCCAGTTTCCGCACCTCAAACTTCTTCCGAGATCCCAGCATTCGCAATCATCCGACTCCGCGTTCCAGCGCGTGTGATCATTCTTCCATGATCCCGTCCGACGCATCATTCCGATTCTTCCGGATCCACAGCTTCATCCTTCCGTCCGCGAGCATCTCTAGCCGTCCACGTCCATCCCCTTCTCCCGGGATTTCATCTCATCCGGCCATCTCCACCGCATGTCACTCTCGGCTGGGAAGAGAAGGGAGGCTCTCGGGGGGTTTAAAAGAGAAGAAAAACAGAGGCTGCTAAGCTCTCATTTTTGAAAACAAAGAAAAAAAACAGAGAAAGAGAGAAACAGGGGAGCCCCTGTTTCCGAAAATAAAAAGAAAAAAAAAAGAAGGAAGAGGAACAGGGGACTTCGTTTTATGTTTATGGCCGGCTAATTTCTTAGGGAGGGAGATGGATGAACCTTTGATATATTGCTCTTTGAAGTAAACTCTAAACTTTTGCCTTGAATGAATTATATTTACTGATATGTTTTTGATCCATGCATAGTTATTTCATAGATAGTTCTTAAATGGATTATGATTATTGATATATGGATTGCTTTAGTATTTGATTCGTCGTAGACGTAGAAAGCACGACGAATGCTTAGAAATTGAGTTCATATGTTCATGAAACATATACCATGATTAGATCTATCCTACCACTCATTTTTAATCAAGAACCATAGAGTTTATTTCTTGGATGCAATATCGTCAAGGGGGATTCCAGATTCCTACCATCTTTATTTTATTGAACTTTGTTTATTGCTATATTGTTCTCCGATTTTAATTTCTGAAAATCAAAACATAATTTTAATCCACAAATTTATTGAATTAATTAATCTAAAATTATATTAAATAATCTCATATATATTTCGTTCCCTGAGGATTCGACCTCGGACTCCCGAGAATTTACTACTTGTGCGATTCTCCTGCACTTGGGAGAACAATTTTATTTTTGCATCAATTCATATAAATCAATTTGGATGACACATTGGGTTCTAATTAGATTAGAATTCAATTGGCCAAGTGGGACCATGTAATTCCTAATTAGATTAGGAAATAAATGCATGAAAAACCAGGAAGGGATCTTCCTTCATGCCGTGTGGAACAAAGAAGGAAAGAAGGAGGGGCGTCCGCCCCTCGTCCTTCTCACACGCATGAAGAAAGGAGGGGCGTCCGCCCCTCCTTTCCTAGTTTGATCCCATGCCACATGGAGGGCCAGATGCTCCTCCTCCTCTTTCACGCGGATTGCCACATGGCACAAGCACATCCCTTGGATTCTCTCCAATCACTTTTAAGTAAGGGTTGTGATAGAATTAAGTAAGGAGTGTTGCTGATTTTGGAGGGATGTGTCAAGGATTGATTGATTGATGAAATTATTCCTTGTTTGTGTAGGCATGAGATGCCTATTTAAAGGGACCAGGCATGATGCATAAGGGAATTGGAGCCTTCAATCAGCCGCCATCCTCTCCCTCCTTCTTCCTTTTGGCGTGAGCAAGAGAGAAAGAAGAAGAGCTGTCATCTTCTTCTTCCTCCCCTTCGACATTCGTCATCTTCCTTCTTCTTCCTCTCAAAGTAATCGAGGAGTTGATTAAAGAGAGAGGAATTCAGCCATCAAAGATGATCTCTGCAAGGGAGCTAGCACTCCGGTGAGATCTTGGAGCGATCTATACCTCATGTGGATACCTGCAGAGGCCGGACGCTTGTGCGGCTTCAAGAGAACCAGAAATCCTACGATCATCAGATAGCGGTGAAGTTCTGGCTAAGAAGCCGAGGTCTCACCAGAAGTCCAAGCACATAGAGCGGCGATTTTATCTAATTTGCGACTACCTCGAAAAGAAATATGTAGAGGTACAGAGAGTAGACTCCACTGATAACATGGCGGATCCATTCACTAAGCAGCTGAGTCAGAAAAAATTAGAAGTCCATCTTGAAAAAATGGGACTTAAATATATGTCTGATTGGCTTTAGTGCAAGTGAGAGATTGTCAGGAGTATGCCCTAGAAGCTAATGTGGCTGACGCATATTTATAATCTAGGACATAAATTTGTAATTTGACACTTATTAATAAATAAGATTGGATAATTTATTTTTCATTCATGCTTGTATGTATCCATGAATCGTCCAAAAAATTAATAGATAATGACACATAATTTCAAGGAGTTGAGAATTTGAGGCATGTGTCATTAGGGATTAATTTCTAAATGCTCCTGATCGATGGATCCATCATGAGGGACGGTGATCGATCCGCTGAGATTAGTGCACAGATCACTTAGTCAGATGGACGAGTCTCGAGTCCACGGTGTAGAGACACTGGAGTGATTATGCAAGTACTTGTTAGAGAATATGGTACTGAGCGTGTCCAAAGATAGTAGTCACATGGATGTCTATCCACTCGTCAGTGACTACTTATGCTGCAGTTGTATGACTGGTCCTTTGACCTGCGATGCCTCAGCTATTCACTGTGAGGTTGCTGTAGTTTGACGAGCATGTGAACTTGGGCGCTAGTCATTCGGGACCTTGTAGTGCGAATTGGCTGCAGTAGGTTCATTTTGGAATAGGGTTGCATCTAGATGCGATCTATCGACCTTGATAGATTAGGAGTGATCCTATGTGATTTATGAGACTGAGTTCGATAAATTTCTGGCCAGGTATTTTGGAAAAAGAGTTTTTCATATCTCGAACTAGAAGTCGTATAAATTTGACATATGATAGACGATGGAGTTTGACGAGATATCTATAACCTCCGTCACGTCGGGATCCATAATAGAGGGACTGTATCATACGCTAACTGCACCAAGAGATTCAGATATTTCATTCTGTTAGGTTGCCACCACATACTGCTAGGTGTCACTAGTAGATTGTGAGACTCGAAGGTATTCACTTGGTGATCAGTGAACCCTAAGAGTAGAACTGAAATCATTTCAGTCCACTGAAAGGAGTTTCAGTGATATTGAGATGGAGATCTCAATATGTCTCACTACCAGTCAGAATAGAACCTACGGGGTCACACACATAGAGAATTTAATTAGTCAGACTATCATAATTATGATTTGGAATCATAATAGAAATCAATCATCAATATGATTGGTGATTGAATTAACCCACTAGGTGTTAGTGAGTTAATGGAAGAAGAATTAAGTGGAATTGATTGCAATTGGATTGCAATTGGGCTGATTTAATGGGCCAAATCAAATTGGGTTCGATCCAAATTGATTTGGGTTCATGATTGGGTCAATTTGATTAAACCAAGGTTTGTGCGGATTTTAAAGACCACATGTCGTCGTAGGATGAATATGACTTAAGTCATGTTCACACTATGCGGACTTTAAAGTCCACATGGTGTCGTAGGATGCATGCTCCCAAATCAATTAATTCTTCTAATGAGATTAGGAATCCTAATGTGATTAGAACATTAATCAATTGATTAAATAGACACATGTCATGCATCTATGAGCACAAAGATTGGACACTTGGCATTAATCCAAGGGTGGGTTATAGTCCCATACTCCTAATAAGATTAGGAGGAGCCCTAAACCCAATATATAAAGGGGTAGCAAGGGAGAAGTTATGAATCAATTCTCTCCTCTTCCTATCCACGCCTCCTCTTCTTTCTTCCTCCTTCTCCATGGCAGCAAGGGGTCTTCATTCTCCTCTTCTTCCACGGTAGCAAGGCAAGAAAGATCCACGTGCAAGATTCCTCCTTTCTCTTCCTCCATCGCGAGCAAGGTTGGAGAAGAAAGGGTTCTTCTTTAAGGAGGTATGTTGCAGATTTTTATCTTCTAATCTATAAGATAGTTATGAGAGGTCTTTGCAAGGAGCTAGCACTCCAGTAAGACCCTATCTCAGATGATTAGATCCTCGTATGGATACGTGTAGAGGCCGGACAATTGTGTGGCTTAAACAGAAACGTAGATAGATCATCAGGCTGCGGTGTTCTTCACCTGCAGAATTTTTGAAGATGAGATCTTCAAATTAATTTCTTCTAATTTTAGTTTCAGTTTTATGAATCTTAATCAACCTTCCTCAGATCCTAATCTCCCCTCCCTAATGAATTCAAAGATCTTCTGAATTTGGATCCAGAAAATTTTTAAATTCTACGATCCGAGGCGCGTTCATGCGATGAACGACGTCCCGTTCGAATTCCACTACGTACGTCACATCGAACGGGGCGTAACTCAGCACTTATTAGATAAGAAACTTGATTCATGAAGTCCAATTCAAGTCCTAATTGGATTAGGATTCATATAAATTAATTTGGAGGACACATTGGGTTCTAATTAGATTAGAATTCAATTGGCCAAGTGGGACCATGTAATTCCTAATTAGATTAGGAAATAATTGCATGAAAAACCAGAAAGGGATCTTCCTTCATGCCGTGTGGAACAAAGAAGGAAAGAAGGAGGGGCGTCCGCCCCTCCTCCTTCTCACACGCATGAAGAAAGGAGGGGTGTCCGCCCCTCCTTTCCTAGTTTGATCCCATGCCACATGGAGGGCCAGATGCTCCTCCTCCTCTTTCACGCGGATTGCCACATGGCACAAGCACATCCCTTGGATTCTCTCCAATCACTTTTAAGTAAGGGTTGTGATAGAATTAAGTAAGGGGTGTTGCTGATTTTGGAGGGATGAATCAAGGATTGATTGATTGATGAAATTATTCCTTGTTTGTGTAGGCATGAGATGCCTATTTAAAGGGACCAGGCATGATGCATAAGGGAATTGGATCCTTCAATCAGCCGCCATCCTCTCCCTCCTTCTTCCTTTTGGCGTGAGCAAGAGAGAAAGAAGAAGAGCCGTCATCTTCTTCTTCCTCCCCTTCGACATTCATCATCTTCCTTCTTCTTCCTCTCAAAGTAATCAAGGAGTTGATTAAAGAGAGAGGAATTCAGCCATCAAAGGTGATCTCTGCAAAGGAGCTAGCACTCCGGTGAGATCTTGGAGCGATCTATACCTCATGTGGATACCTGCAGAGGTCGGACGCTTGTGCGGCTTCAAGAGAATCAGAAATCCTACGATCATCAGATAGCAGTGAAGTTCTGGCTAAGAAGCCAAGGTCTCACCAGAAGTCAAGCACATAGAGCGGCGATTTTATCTAATTTGCGACTACCTCGAAAAGAAATATGTAGAGGTACAGAGAGTAGACTCCACTGATAACATGGCGGATCCATTCACTAAGCAGCTGAGTCAGAAAAAATTAGAAGTCCATCTTGAAAAAATGGGACTTAAATATATGTCTGATTGGCTTTAGTGCAAGTGGGAGATTGTTAGAAGTATGCCCTAGAAGCCAATGTGGCTGACGCATATTTGTAATCTGGGGCATAAATCGCGAGCAAAGTTGAAGAAGAAAGGGTTCTTCTTTATGGAGGTATGTTGCAGATTTTTATCTTCTAATCTATAAGATAGTTATGAGAGGTCTTTGCAAGGAGCTAGCACTCCAGTAAGACCCTATCTCAGATGATTAGATCCTCGTATTGATACCTATAGAGGCCGGACAATTGTGTGGCTCAAACAGGAACGTAGATAGATCATCAGGCTGCGGTGTTCTTCACCTGCAGAATTTTTGAAGATGAGATCTTCAAATTAATTTCTTCTAATTTTATTTTCAGTTTTATGAATCTTAATCAACCTTCCTCAGATCCTAATCTTTCCTCCCTAATGAATTCAAAGATCTTCTGAATTTGGATCCAGAAAATTTTTAAATTCTACGATCCGAGGCGCGTTCATGCGATGAACGACGTCCCGTTTGAATTCCGCTGCGTACGTCACATCGAACGGGGCGTAACTCAGCACTTATTAGATAAGAAACTTGATTCATGAAGTCCAATTCAAGTTCTAGTCAATTCTCCCACTGACTTCACCAAGTCAGATTATAAAGAATTAGATTCAAACCGATTAAGGAGGCACCTAAATCAGTCAAACTGATTTTCCTTACAGGCATGGGTTAACTCGAATCATTAAATGATCCAATCAAAAAATGATTGACCAAATCGGCCAGGTAAGTAAGATTGGTGGAAGGGATATGCCATTAACTCGACAAAGATGCATCAGTGCGAGTAGCTCCCAATTAAAAACCACCGGTTGAGTCTGCCAAACTTACCTTAGACACCGACTGGTTAATCAATTTTGATTTTGACCATCCTAATGACTCGGGCTCAACCACGGAGCCTAAATCAAGTTCCATCTTGGTCTGACCAAAGACATGGAACCGATCAATCTATAACTATTATAAATTGAATTGAGTTATCTTGATTTGATCTAATTACTACTTAGTTAGATTTAATCAATTAACTCAATCATTTCATGATTTGATTCTAACCTTAGGTCTAACCCAATTAGAGAACTTGACTTGAGCTAACCCAAACCCTCAAGACTTATGCAATTTGTCATTGAAACTCAATTCACAATTCTAGGTCACTTAATTCTCAATTAAGTGTAGTTTTATGAAAAAAATTTATATCATTGTATAAGGTTTAAATCAGATGTTAATTACAAATTTTTAGTTCTTAAAATCAGATCTAAATTTGTGAATTAAACATTCTGATTTCATATTTAATTCATATTTAAATCATTAATGATTTATGTTCATATATCACATATATAAACTAACATGAATTAACTTAAATAACATGCATCACAAGTATTTATTTTCAGATCTTATATGTCTTACAAAATCAGAGATTAAAAGGATCATAAATTGCATTTAGATCTAATCTAAATAAGTTTATGATTTCAACTTTTACATGTTCAATATATCACATATATTAATCATAAAACATGCATCACATGCATCCAAATTTCAGATCTAGTTAATCATGCAAAAATAGTAATTAAATCATTCATAAATCTTCTGTAGATCTGATCTAAATATATTTATAAATCTCAGATTTAATTACAATTATTTTAAGCATAAATTGTTTAAACATTCAACCTGGCTCTGATACTAATTGAAGGGAAAAGCCGTTTTTTGCATGCATGTAATTTTAAAAATTTTCAAAAAAATGCAGTGGAAAGATAGAATTAAACTCTTTAATTCCAAGCATGCAAGGGAGATCATATCTCAAAAATAAATTACAGGTATGTTTAAACTATTTATGTAAAAATAACTATAAGCATGATTAATCATAAAATTAGAAAATCAGCAATTCTGGTTAAGTTCTAAACCAAACTAAGATAAAATAAATCTCATACCTTATGATGAAGAGGTTGGATTTGAAGATCTAAAAGTCGAGCCTCGTAGCCACACACGTGTCTGGCCTCTACGGATGATCCACATGTAGCTTTGGGTCGATCTGATCCCGTGGAAGTGCTAGCTTGCGCGGAACCCTGCTGTGGCTGATTTTGTTCTTCATAAAATCAATCAACCTTTGATTGATTTTATGAGATGAAGGAAGAAGATGAAGAAGGAGAAGAGGAGAAGTAATGAAGTGACCCTTTTCTGAATTTTTCAGAACTCTAAGTTCTTAAAAAAAATCATAATCACTAAACCCTTGGCGTGGAGAGGAAGAGGAGAGAATTAATTCATAATGTCTCTCTTGCTACCCTTTTATAGATTGGGTTTAGGGCTTCTCCTAATCTTATTAGGAGTATGAGACTATAACCCACCCTTGGATTAATGCCAAGTGTCCAATCCTTGTGCTCATAGATGCATGACATGGGTCCACTTAATCAATTGATTAATTTTCTAATCACATTAGGATTCCTAATCTCATTAGGAGAATTAATTGATTTGGGACCATGCATCCTATGACGCCATGTGGACTTTAAAGTCCGTATAGTGTGAACATGACTTAAGTCATATTCATCCTACGACGACATGTGGTCTTTAAAATCTGCACAAACCTTGGTTTAATCAAATTGACCAAATCATGAACCCAAATTAATTTGGATCGAACCCAATTTGATTTGGCTCATTAAATCAGCCCAATTGCAATCCAATTGCAATTAATTTCACTTAATTCTTCATAATAATGACTCTTAATTGACTAGAGTCAATCCCAATCCAATTGGGTTAAGTCCGATCAATTAGGTTATGCCCCATCGGCTCGGGTCGAATTCGATCGAATTAAGTCAAACCCTAATTTAGCCCAAATTGAATCTAATTCAATTTGGCTTAATTAAAGTCCAATAATTCAATCAAATTGAATTTATTAGTAATTCAATTACTAATTAACCCTCCAATAATTCAATAATTATTTTAATGCAACTTTTGCTTAGAATAATTTGTCAATCGAATTGACCAAATTACCCCTAAATGATTGTTTATCATTAATCAGCCATTTGATCAACCTAGAAACTTCTATGCGTGTGACCCCATGGTTCGAACCTAAGCCGGTAGCATAAAAATAACTTCTTGTACTAATCGAAATGACCATCTAGCAATGGTACCCGACATCCGGATAGATCGAATGATCGCAAAGCAACATTCAAGAACCCTTGGACTATGGTTACCGTATAATTTATCCCTATGACTCCTAAATGCCAGGATAACTTCAAAGTTCTGTCAACTCTGTAATAAGTGCATCCATGATGTGATTCAACTTTAGAAATCCTGTGACTTCTTGCAAGGATTATCCTGGCCAAGGTTTTGCTAAATTGAACATAAGGCATTATCTCCTGTTTCCAGGAGGGGTCAATTCCATCTTGACTCACAACTGACTACGCAAGTACTTGACTATATGCAGTGACCTTCCGTCACTGAATTAGAAATTCAGGTAGTCCGGTACCAAAGTACAGTGAGTTGCTTGCTAGTCACAGGTTGCGTCTCAGATCAGAGGGCCAAATTTATATCCATATCCACTCGGAACATCTCTTGATAGTAGAGCGTTCCGGAATTGGTCACGTTCAGTGAAATGTACTCCTACACTTCACCTGTGTGACATATCAGTGTCTCCACATTCCTTGGTTAAGAGGACAACTAACGTATATTTCACACAACGACCTAATCTCGATAATGCTGTCGTCCTAGTAACAGCATATCATTTGATCGCGAACAGTTTTAAGGACTTGAAGATAAATCCTCCTTTATCATAAAATAAGTCCTATAGACTTCATTATATAAGAGTTCATTTGAAGATGTACAATAAAATGATGAATAATGCCAAATAACATTTATTAATTTATCAATTCATTTACAAAATTTAATCATCAGCGCACTGACGATTGACTCTTAGGATACAATTCCTAACACCATCCAGTGGTCCAGATGAAGGCGCCAACCAATGGACTAGATCCTTAATCCAGGAAGCCACCCAATGGTCCAAAAGTGAAGGCCCTATCAAACCCAATCCAATTGGGTTTAACCAACTTAAAGAAAACATTAAACCTAATCAAATCGTGTCTAATTAAAGCCAACTGGGTTCCAACTCTTGGCTAACCCATATTAGGTCATGATCTAACCATATTAGATCAACCTAATCTAAGAATTAGATTCGAATTTAATTTGAATCAGGAGCTAGCGTTTGCAACACGTGCTAGCATGTTCATCTTACAAATATAATCTAATCCAATTAGACCCTTGATCAATTCCCTTGTGTGTGACCTATTAGGTTCCTTATCTTAGCCAGCAGTAGGTGCAGGTGCAAGTTGACCTAATCTGATTAGAATACCTCTAATCCAATTTAGGTCTAATTTAGTGCTAAACCTAACTTAGCAATCAGAACCTTTCTGATGCTTTGATCTAATCAAACTCTTTGATCCAATCAACCCACAAGACAAGATTGACGTCTAGCAACGTATCATATCTACTCGAAAGATGGGGAAATGTATTGGACAAATCCAAACATACCCTTCAGTGGCAAGTTACCGTGTAATTCAATCCCTCAGTCATACTACATCCCAATGTTAAAGGCCCGCCCATGCCGCAGAAAAATTTCAAAAATTTCAGATGCAGCGGAAGAGGCATGCGCGGGATCAACCGTTCATCGCATGAACATTGTTTAAAACCGTTCGTAGATAGATAAGAATTAAAACTTTTTAAAACTTTAGAAGATCAGATCTTCACCTTGTGCGGGTAGATGATCACCACAAACTGATGATCGTGGTTTTGGATGAAGGTTCGCTTGAAGCCGTTCAAGTGCCCGGCCTCTACGGGTATCCACATGAAGCAGAAACCGATCCAACTTTCTTTGTCTCCCCAGGGTGCTATCTCCCTTGCAGAGACAACTTTAATGGCTGATCTCCTCCTTTATAATCAACCCTTGATTGTGCTTAGGAGGAGGAGGAAGAAGGAGCAACCAAGGAAGAAGATCACCAGGCTTTTCAGCCTTTATCTTTTTCCTACGTTGGAAGAAGGAAGGGTGGAGGAAGAAGGCCGCCAAGTCCTTCTTTTGTTCTTCCTTGCTTGCGGCTGAAACAAGAGAAGAGGAGAGGGTGGCCACGTCTTGGAGGGGAGATGGATTCACTTGAATGCCCTGGGTGCCGCCCTCTTCTCCTTTTAAAGGTATGAAGGGCTCCTACAAGTTAGGAGCCCTTGACTTGTTTCCATAAGAGGGGCGCCGGCCCCTCTCTTCATGCCGCACCAAGGAAAAGAAAAAGGGGAGGGGCACACGCCCCTCGTCATGGTAAACCCTAATCCTTATTAAGTAAGGATTGGGATGCCCTAATGTGGCCAAGCCCTAATCTAATTAGGCTTAGCCCAAGGGTGAACCATTTTGGGTTTGATCTATGCAATGTCCTAATCTAATTAGGACTCAATGAATCATGACTCGATTGAACCCTTCAATCCTAACCCAATTAGGAGTCATATTGATTCATTAGATTAATAATTAATTAGGACTTAAGAAACCCTAATCCAATTAGTATTTATTTAATTTTAGTCCTAATCCAATTAGGACTCTAATTTGAATCCGAAGTCCTAATCCAATTAGGACTTCTAGGAATCTTATTCTAAGTAGGAATCCAAATTGAATTCAAAATCCTAATCTAATTAGGATTGTAGGAATCCTACTCCAAGTAGAAATTCCAGTCCTACTCCAAGTAGAAATTCCAGTCCTACTCCAAGTAGGACTCCCAGTCCTAATTCAATTAGGACTCTAGGAATCCTACTCCAAGTAGGATTCGTATTTTAAGTCCAATTAATCAACCCCAGTGTTCCTTCTTCTACTGTTTATCAATCGAATTGATTACTCATGATTCATAATCACATTTCAACCATCAGATCGGTCAATACTTCTAGTGTGTGTGACCCCATAGGTTCTATTCTGACTGGTAGTGAGATATATTGCGATCTCTATCACAATATCATTGAAAACTCCTTTCAATGGGTTGGAACGATTCCAACTCAACTCATTAGGGTTTATCGATCATCGAGACAATTCCTTTGAGTCCCACCATCCACCAGTGACACCTAGCAGCATGTAGTGGCCACCCAGCAGAATGGAATGATGAATCTCTAGGTGCAGTTGTCGTGTGATACAGTCCTACTATCGTGGATCCCTACAGGACGGAGGTCATGGACAACTCGTCAAACCCCATCGCCTGTCATATGTCAAGATTTATTCGACTTAAGTTCGAGAGCGGAGAACTCTTTCTCCACTATGCAATCTGCCCCGGCCGAGGTCTTACGAACTCAGTCTTATAAATCACATAGGATCTCTCCTTATCTATCAAGGTCGATAGATTCCTTATAGGTGCA
This sequence comes from Phoenix dactylifera, assembly GCF_009389715.1. Taxonomy (NCBI): domain Eukaryota; kingdom Viridiplantae; phylum Streptophyta; class Magnoliopsida; order Arecales; family Arecaceae; genus Phoenix; species Phoenix dactylifera. The sequence continues at coordinate 28,675 of NW_024068550.1, forward strand.
TACCCTACTCCTACAGTGAACCTACTGCAGCCAATCTACACTGCATGGACCCATATGGCTAGAGACCATGTATATGTGCAGTCAAACTACAATAACCTCACTGTGAGTGGCCGAAGCACCGCAGGTCAAAGGACTAGTCACACTACTGCAACATCAAGCAAGCCACTGACGAGTGGATAGACATCCAAGTGACTTCTTGTCTTGGTCACGCTCAGTACCCTTGTTCTCTAACAAGCACCTGCACTATTATTTCAGTGTCCCCACATCGTGGACTCGAGTCTCGTCCATCCATAAGGAAAGTAATGTGTGCACTGATCTCATCGGATCGATCACCGTCCTCGTGATGATCCATCGATCAGGAGCGTTTAGAAATTAATTATCAATGATACATGGCTCAAATTCTCAACTCTTGAGAATATGCATCATCATCTTATTAATTTCTTGGACGATTCATAGACACAATAACAATATGAATGAAAAAGATGCCTTTCATTTATTCAATAATAAAGTCAAATACAAATTATGTCCCAGAATTAATAATGTGCCAGCCAAAATTGACTTCTAGGGCATACATCTAACAATCTCCCACTTGCACTAAAGCCAATCAGTCATATATCTTAGTCCCATCTTCTCAAGGTGGGCTTCAGTCTTTTGCTGACTTAGCTACTTAGTGAATGGGTCTGCCACGTTATCCGCGGAGTCTACTCTCTGCACCTCGACATACTTCTTCTCAACATAGTCGCGTATGAGGTGGAAGCGCCGCTCTATATGCTTGGACTTCTGATGAGACCTTGGCTCCTTAGCAAGAGCTATGGCGCCATTATTATCGCAGTAGAGTGTTATGGCATCTGATGACATTACATCCAATTCCGCAATGAATTTCTTGAACCAGAAGCCTTCCTTAGCAGCTTCAGAGGCGGCGATGTATTCAGCTTCCATAGTAGAATCAGCAATGATCGGTTGTTTAGAACTTTTTCAATTCACCGTACCACCATTGCACAAAAACACATATCCAGATGTTGACTTTCTATCATCGACATCAGTCATGAAGTCTGAATCTGTGTACCCTTCTACCTTCAACTCTGATGATCCTCCAAAAACCAAGAATAAATCTTTAGCTCTTCTCAAGTACTTAAGAATATTCTTCACAGCTGTCCAGTGTTCTTCACCTGGATTCGACTGATATCTGCTTGTGACACTCATAGCAAGAGCTATATCAGGTCGTGTACATAGCATGGCATACATGAGGCTCCCTATTGCGATGCATAGGGAATCTTGCTCATGCGTTGAATCTCTTCAGATGTGTTGGGGCACATCTTCTTGGAGAGATGAATTCCATGCCTAAGGGGTAAGAGACCCCTTTTGGAGTTTTCCATGCTGAACCTTTTCAGCACTTCCTCTATATACATTTTCTATGATAGGCCAAGCATCCTTTTAGATCTATCTCTATAGACCTTTATTTCCAAAATATAGGATGCTTCCCCAAGATCTTTCATGGAGAACTTTTTGACAACCAGACCTTGACCGAGGTTAGCATGGGAATATCATTTCCTATTAGGAGGATGTCGTCCACGTACAATACGAGAAATACGACAGCACTCCTACTAACCTTTTTGTAAACACACGGTTCCTCTTCGTTTTTGATGAAATCAAACATTTTGATTGCATCATCGAAACGAGTGTTCCAACTTTGAGATGCTTGCTTTAGTCCATAGATGGACCTTTGCAGCTTGCAGACCTTGTGATCTCCATCACTGGAAGTGAAACCCAAAGGCTGACTATAATCATAATCAGGAAAGCAGTTTTCACATCCATCTGCCAGATTTCATAATCATGAAATGCTGCAATGGCAAGCAATGTTCGGATGGATTTTAGCATGGCTACAGATGAAAAGATCTTCTGATAGTCAATGCCTTCGCGTTGACTATACCCTTTCACCACTAGCCTTGCTTTATAGGTCTCTACCTTTCCATCCGAACCTATCTTCCTTTTGTAGATCCATTTGCATCCAATAGGTACAATACCTTCTGGTGGATCTACTAAGGTCCAGACTTGGTTGGAATGCATGGAGTCTAACTCTGATTTCATAGCTTCCAGCCATTTCTCGGAATCGATATCTGATATCGCCTCGTTGTAGGTTTTGGGATCCTGTATGTGATCCCTATCTCCCACTAGGAACATTTCCTCGGTTCCTCTTCTAGTATACCTAAGTATCTATCGGAAGGATGGGAGACCCTACTAGATCTGCGAGGTGGTTGAGGGACATCATGTACTAGCTCTGTATGAATGGGTTCGATAGGACTCATGACTCGTTGCTTTTCAGAGACTTTCTCTTCAAGCTCAATTTTCCTCCCACTGCCTCTATCAAGGATAAACTGATTTTCCAAGAAGATGGCATGACGGCTCACAAACACATTGTGATCCTCTGAGACGTAAAAATTCTATCCTAATGACTCTTTAGGATATCCTATAAAACGAGCACTTATGGTCCTAGTCTCTAATTTGTCCGCCTGTAGTTTTTTGACGTGGGCCGGACATCCCCAAATCTTGAAATGACCAAGACTTGGTTTTTTACCATGCCATATCTCATACGGTGTGGTAGGAACGGATTTAGAGGGAACTCTATTCAGTAGATATACTGTGGTAAGTAAGGCACCTCCCAAAAGAAACATTGGTAGATCAGTGAAGCTCATCATGGACCGGACCATATCCAATAGAGTCTGATTTCTTCTCTCTGACACCCCGTTGAGTTGAGGTGTACCCGGAGGAGTCCATTGTGAGACTATGCCGTTGTCCTTGAGATAGTCCCAGAATTCTTCACTAAGGTATTCTCCTCCTCGATCTGATCGAAGAGCCTTAAGAGGTTTTCCAGTTTATTTTTCTACTTCATTCTTGAACTCCTTGAACTTTTCAAAAGATTCAAACTTGTGTCTCATAAGATACACATACCCATACCGTGAATAATCATCGGTAAAGGTAATGAAGTATGAATAACGTCCCCTGGCTTGCACATCGAATGGGCCACACACATCTGTGTGTATCAGGGTAAGTATTTCAGTGGTTCTCTTTCCATGTCCTACAAAGGGCAATCTAGCCATTTTTTCTTGAAGATAGGACTCGCAAACTGGATATGACTCGGAAGTCAATGAGCTGAGAAGCCCATCTTTATCCATTTTGTTCATTCTGTCCTCTCCAATATGGCCAAGCCTGAGGTGCCACAAATATTTTTGGTTTATCTCATCCCTGGATCTCTTGGATCCTTTGGCACTCACTTCTTGCTCAGACACATTTACAGATACATCCATATGCAAATGATAGAGACTGTCAATCATAAAACCACGTGCAACTATTTTATTTCTGAAATAAATAGAACAGCAGTCTTTGTCAAATGTAAAAACATGACCTTCCTGTGCTAGACATGAAATAGAAATCAAATTTCTGCTAGCAGCAGGTACATAATAGCAGTCTCTAAGTAATAAACTAAAACCAGACGGTAGTCGCAGATGGTAGGTGCCCACAGCCACAGCATCAACTTTTGCCCCGTTGCCAACCCGAAGGGTTACCGCACCTTCCACTAGCCTTCTACTTTTCTTTAGATCCTGCATGGTAGTGCACAGATGAGCACTAGAACCAGAATCTATAATCCAACTAGAAGTAGAAGAAACCGTTAGATTAGTTTCAATTATGAGCAAGTCTATACCTTCTGAAGGTGTGTCTGCCTTCTTGTTCTTCAGGCTCTCGAGGTATGAAGGACAGTTTCTCTTCCAGTGACCGTGGACATTGCAGTGGAAACATTTTTCTTTGTCATTAGCCTTTTTCTTTTGAGCTTCCTTCTTTGGCTTTTTGTCTTTCTTCTGCTTCTTTGCAGGCTTCTTTTTCTTCCAAGTAGACTTTCTCTTGGAACCAGAAGTCAACTCAGCAGCAAGGACATTGCCCCTTGAACCTTTCAAGGCTCCCTAAGCAATTACCAACATATTTATAAGTTCAGTCTTAGTGCATTCAATCTTATTCATGTGGTAGTTTACTATAAACTGTCCAAATGAATCAGGAAGGGATTGAAGGATCAGATCTACTTGCAATTCCTTGTGCATGTTCATACCGAGCTTCTCAAGCTCCTCTAGGTCCTTGATCATGGTCAGACCATGATCATGGACGGACTGCCCCTCGCGCATCTTTGCTTTGAAGAGTCTCTTGGACACTTCAAAATGAGCTGTGCGACTCTGCTCACCATACAACTCTTGCAGGTGTGCCAGTATGTCCCTAGCAGTCTTCATATTTTCATGCTGGCATTGTAGTTCATTGGACATGGATGCCATGATATAGCACTTGACCCTAATGTCATCGTCTGTCCACTTCTCATGCGTCGTACGCTGATCAGCGGTCGGACGTGCTGGTAATGCGGGGATGTCATTGTCGAGCACATAGCCTATTTTCTCGCAACTCAGAACAATTTTGAAATTTTTAAGCCAGTCTCTGTAATTGGTACCGGTCAATCGGTTGGTCTCAAGAATACGGGTCAAAGGGTTTGAGGCTGACATTATGATCTGCAGAGAGTACAGATTCTAGTTAGACTTTTGTACTTGATCCTAATCTGTTCTAAGGTCTTTTAGAATAAATATAACTCCCACTATTTTCTCGAATTCCTCACACTCCCCTGGTAGGAAAACGGAAATCCTACACGACTAGAGTTTCTAGTGGGTACTGCGGTTCCACCGATTTACATGCCACCTCACCTAACAGTTATTGGTGACACATAAATTGATTAATGTACAACTCTTGTACAATGCTTCTCAAGCATGTTGCAGTGCTACTTGGTCTCTAAGCTATGAAGACCTCACCTAACAGTTATTGGTCCCATTTCTTAGTTAAGTCAGACCCACCGTATAACCGTAGAAATAAAGTCGTCATTGGATCCTCACCTAACAGTTATTGGTGCCCAACCCCACCTTTATCCTACAACATCTCATGTCTATAGAGAGGTCCAGCTCCCCGATGCAACTTGTCCACCGTGTCCAGCCGATACAAATCAATATCAGAAAGACCTTAGCAACTCTACTACGGTGGAAGACCTATGGACTTAATATTGGTTAATCAGGTCTTAGTGTTTGCAACTTGAGCTCTTCATAAGAGGTAATCGAACAATTGGCCAGGTAAGCAGGTGGGAGGCTCCCCTTACTCAGAGAGTAAGGTCCTAATTAAGTAACCACCTTTCATGCTTTCCTAGACACCAATTAGATCAATTAATCTAATATAACTCGCTCATGTTGGTTCACTCTCGACTTGATTGAGGAGGTTTTAATTTAGGTCTCAATTGGGTTTGCTACATCACATGTAAACCTATCTACCCCGCTCTCATTCACATCACATGCAAACAGCACATCGCAGGCAGTTATAATCGCAGCATCAAATAAAGCTAAACTTTAAATAGGTGATGATCATGGATTCTAATTAGGTCGTATTACAAGCACATGCACGTCAATCGATCAATTGGTCTTCAACTCTTGAATTGGTTCCAAGCCTCCTTGATTCGATCCTTGATCAACTCTTGATCCCATCGCCATCAACTGCTTAGATCGCCGTTCATCTCATGCCTTGTCTTCAACTTGATCGTTGACGTACATCACATCACAGAAATACAACCAGATGTAAAATAAAAATAATAATAAATTACATCTCCTTTTAGAAGGCACGCAGGCCTCTCAAAACATCAAATAAGATGCATGCAAGCATCTGAAAAAATTACATGACATTACAGATCACATCGCAGGTCATTACATTTGGTACCAAAAGGGTTTGAATCCTATGATCATCACCACATGCAGCAATTATAATTTTCAAATCTGAAATCTAATTGATTATCTCATGACATAGGTTGCTGATCATGCTAATCATGATTCTAAACTTTGTAATCCCATTAACAATGCAATTAGAATCATCTTTTTATCACATAAAAATCAGCATGCAAAAATCAGCACCCTAAGAAAAATCTGCATGCAGAAATTTTTCAGCATGCATAATCATTTAAATTTCAGATCTAATAAGCCTATTAATAATTAATCCTTACCTTAATCTACAATGCCTAGGCTCTGATACCACTGTTGGGAACCCGCCCATGCCGCAGAAAATTTCAAAAAAAATTCGGATGGCAGCAGAATCGGCATGCGCGGGATCGACGTTCATTGCATGAACGTTGTTTCAAAATCGTTCGTAGTTAGGTAAGGATTAAAAACTTTTAATAACTTTAGGAAGATCAGATCTTCACCTTGTGCGGGTAGATGATCACCGCAAACTGATGATCGTGGTTTTGGATGAAGGTTCGCTTGAAGCCGTTCAAGTGCCCGGCCTCTACGGGTATCCACACGAAGCAGAAACCGATCCAACTTTCTTTGTCTCCCCGGGGTGCTAGCTCCCTTGCAGAGACAACTTTAATGGCTGATCTCCTCCTTTATAATCAACCCTTGATTGTGCTTAGGAGGAGGAGGAAGAAGGAGCAACCAAGGAAGAAGATCACCAGGCTTTTCAGCCTTTATCTTTTCCCTGCGTTGGAAGAAGGAAGGGTGGAGGAAGAAGGCCGCCAAGTCCTTCTTTTGTTCTTCCTTGCTTGCGGCTGAAACAAGAGAAGAGGAGAGGGTGGCCACGGCTTGGAGGGGAGAGGGATTCACTTGAATGCCCTGGGTGCCGCCCTCTTCTCCTTTTAAAGGTATGAAGGGCTCCTACAAGTTAGGAGCCCTTGACTTGTTTCCATAAGAGGGGCGCCGGCCCCTTGTTGGGAACCCGCCCATGCCGCTGATATTTCAAAAAATTTTTCAGATGGCAGCGGAATCGGCATGCACGGGTTCGACGTTCATCGCATGAACGTTGTTTCGAGACCTTTCGTAATTAGGTAAGAATTAAAGCTTTTAAAACAATAGGAAGATCAAATCTTCACCTTGCGCGGGTAGACGATCACCGCGAATCTGAATTCGTGGTTATGGGAGAGGGTTCGCTTGAAGCCGTTCAAACGTCCGGCCTCTACGGGTATCCACACGAAGTAGAGAACCGATCAAAGCTTTCTTGTCTTCCCGGGGTGCTAGCTCCCTTGCAAAGACTCCTTTGATGGCTGATCTCTTCTCTTTCTTTCAACTCTTGAAAGTGCTTGAGAGGAGGAAGAAGAAGGTTGAAGAAGAGGAAGAAGAAGAATCCCCACGCAGCCTTCTTTCTTTTCCCTGCGTTGGAAGGAAGAAGGGAGGAAGAGGATGCCGCCAACCTTTGGCCTTGGTCTTCTTTGCTTGCGGCTGATCACAAGAAGAGAGGAGAGGGAGGCTCACGGCAAGGAGAAGGAGGAGTTCTTCTATACATAGGGCGCCGGCCTCACACCTCCTTTTATAGCCATCTAGGGTTCCTACTAAGTAGGAGCCCTAGACATCTTTCCAAAGAGGGGGCGCCGGCCCCCTCTCTTGTGCCGCACCAATGGATCAAGGGGGAGGGGCTTGCGCCCCTCCCTCTTGGTAAACCCTAGTCCACATTAGAGTTTGCATTGCCCTAATGTGGTCAAGCCCTAATCCTATTAGGTTTAGCCCAAGGGTGAACCAATGGATCCAATCTAGGTAAGTCCTAATCCAATTAGAACTTGAATCAATTTTGACTCAATTGAACTCTTCAATCCTAATCCAATTAGGAGTCTTATTGATTCATTAGATTAATAATTAATTGTGACTTAAGAAACCCTAATCCATATTAGGATGTATTTAGTCCTAATCCAATTAGGATTAGATTTGAATCCGAAGTCCTAATCCAATTAGGATTCCTAGGAATCCTACTCCAAGTAGGAATCTGATTTAGATTCAAAATTCTAATCTCATTAGGATTGAGGAATCCTATTCCAAGTAGGAATCCCAGTCCTAATCCAATTAGAACTCTAGGTATCCTACCCGAAGTAGGATTCTTGTTTCAAGTCCAATTAATTAATTCCTTTTTCCTTCTTCAACCTTTTATCAATCAAATTGATTTCTTGTGATTCCTAATCACGATTTCAACCATCGGATCGGTCAATACTTCTAGTGTGTGTGACCCCATAGGTTCTATTCTGACTGGTAGTGAGATATATTGTGATCTCTATCACTATATCATTGAAAACTCCTTTCAATGGGTTGGAACGATTCCAACTCAACTCATTGGGGTTTATCGATCATCAAGATAATCCCTATGAGTCCCACCATCCACCAGTGACACCTAGCAGCATGTAGTGGCTACCCAGCAGAATGGAATGATGAACCTCTAGGTGCAGTTAACATGTGATACAGTCCTACTATCGTGGATCCCTACAGGACGGAGGTCATGGACAACTCGTCAAACCCCATCGTCTGTCATATGTCAAGATTTATTCGACTCGAGTTCGATAGTGAAAAACTCTTTCTCCACTGTGCATACTGCCCCGGCCGAGGTCTTACGAACTCAGTCTTATAAATCACATAGGATCTCTCCTTATCTATCAAGGTCGATAGATTCCATATAGGTGCATACCCTACTCCTACAGTGAACTTACTGCAGCCAATCTACACTGCATGGACCCATATGGCTAGAGACCATGTATGTGTGCAGTCAAACTACAATAACCTCACTGTGAGTAGCCGAAGCACTGCAGGTCAAAGGACCAGTCACACTACTGCAACATCAAGCAAGTCACTGACGAGTGGATAGACATCCAAGTGACTTCTTGTATTGGTCACGCTCAGTACCCTTGTTCTCTAACAAGCACCTGTACTATCACTTCAGTGTCCCTACACTGTGGACTCAAGTCTCGTCCATCCAGAAGGAGAGTGATCTGTGCACTGATCGGATCGATCACCGTCCTCGTGATGATCCTTTGATCAGGAGCATTTAGAAATTAATCACCAATGATACATGGCTCAAATTCTCAACTCTTGAGAATATGTATCATCATCTTATTAATTTCTTGGACGATTCATAGACACATAAACAATATGAATGAAAAAGATGCCTTTTATTTATTCAATAATAAATAGTCAAGTACAAAATTATGTCCCTAGAATCAACAATGTGTCAGCCAAATTGGCTTCTAGGGCATACATCTAACAATCTCCCACTTGCACTAAAGCCAATTGGTCATATATCTTAGGCCCATCTTCTCAAGGTGGGCTTCAGTCTTTTGCTGACTCAGCTGCTTAGTGAAAGGGTCTGCCACGTTATCCACGGAGTCTACTCTCTGCACCTCTACATATTTCTTCTCCACATAGTCGCGTATGAGGTGAAAGCGTCGCTCTATATGCTTAGACTTCTGATGAGACCTTGGCTCCTTAGCAAGGGCTATGGCGCCATTGTTATCGCAGTAGAGTGTTATGGCATCTGATGTCATTACATCCAGCTCTGCAATGAATTTCTTGAACCAGAAGCCTTCCTTAGCAGCTTCAGAGGCGGCGATGTATTCGGCTTCCATAGTCGAATCAGCAATGATCGGTTGTTTAGAACTCTTCCAATTCACCGTACCACCATTGCACAAGAACACGTATCCAGATGTTGACTTCCTGTCATCGACATCAGTCATGAAGTCTGAATCTGTGTACCCTTCTACCTTTAACTCTGATGATCCTCCAAAAACCAAGAATAAATCTTTAGTTCTTCTCAAGTACTTAAGAATATTCTTCACAGCTGTCCAGTGTTCTTCACCTGGATTCGATTGATATCTGCTTGTGACACTCACAGCAAGAGCTATATCAGGTCGTGTACATAGCATGGCATACATGAGGCTTCCTATTGCCGATGCATAAGGAATCTTGCTCATGCGTTGAATCTCCTCAGGTGTGTTGGGGCACATCTTCTTGGAGAGATGAATTCCATGCCTTAGGGGTAAAAGACCCCTCTTGGAGTTTTCCATGCTGAACCTCTTCAGCACCTCCTCTATGTACATTTTCTGTGACAGGCCAAGCATCCTTTTAGATCTATCTCTATAGACCTTTATTCCCAAAATATAGGATGCTTCCCCAAGGTCTTTCATGGAGAATTCTTTTGACAACCAGACCTTGACCGAGGTTAGCATGGGAATATCATTCCCAATCAGGAGAATGTCATCTACGTACAGTACGAGAAAAACGACAGCACTCCCACTAACCTTTTTATAAATACATGGTTCCTCCTCGTTTTTGATGAAATCAAACGTTTTGATTGTATCATCGAAACGAGTGTTCCAACTCCGAGATGCTTGCTTTAGTCCATAGATGGACCTTTGCAGCTTAAAGACCTTGTGATCTCCATCACTGGAAGTAAAACCCAAAGGCTGTTCCATATAGATATCTTCATCAAGATATCCATTCAGGAAAGCAGTTTTCACATCCATCTGCCAGATTTCATAATCATGAAATGCTGCAATGGCAAGCAATGTTCGGATGGATTTTAGCATGGCTACAGGTGAAAAGGTCTCCTGATAGTCAATGCCTTCGCGCTGACTATACCCTTTCGCCACAAGCCTTGCCTTATAGGTCTCTACCTCTCCATCCGAACCTATCTTCCTTTTGTAGATCCATTTGCATCCAATAGGTACAATACCTTCTGGTGGATCTACTAAGGTCCAGACTTGGTTGGAATGCATGGAGTCTATCTCTGACTTCATAGCTTCCAGCCATTTCTCGGAATCGATATCAGATATCGCCTCGTTGTAGGTTTTGGGATCCTGTATGTGATCCCTATCCCCCACTAGGAACATTTCCTCTGTATCCTCTTCTAGTATACCTAAGTATCTATCGGGAGGATGGGAGACCCTACTAGATCTACGAGGTGGTTGAGGGACATCGTGTACTGGCTCCTTATGAATAGGTTCTATAGGATCCATGACTCGTTGCTTTTCAGAGACTTTCTCTTCAAGCTCAATTTTCCTCCCACTGCCTCTATCAAGGATAAACTGATTTTCCAAAAAGATGGCATGACGGCTCACAAACACATTGTGATCCTCTGAGACGTAAAAATTGTATCCTAATGACTCTTTAGGATATCCTATAAAACGAGCACTTATGGTCCTAGCCTCTAACTTGTTCGCCTGTAGTCGCTTGACGTGGGCCGGACATCCCCAAATCTTGAGATGACCCAGACTTGGTTTCTTACCATGCCATATCTCATACGGTGTGGTAGGAACGGATTTAGAGGGAACTCTATTCAATAAATAAATCGCTGTGAGTAAGGCATCTCTCCAAAGGAACATAGGTAAATCAGTGAAGCTCATCATGGACCTGACCATATCCAATAGGGTCCGATTTCTCCTCTCTGACACCCCGTTGAGTTGAGGTGTACCCGGAGGTGTCCATTGTGAGACTATGCCGTTTTCTTTGAGATAGTCCCGGAATTCTTCACTAAGGTATTCTCCTCCTCGATCTGATCGAAGAGCCTTAAGAGGTTTTCCAGTTTGTTTTTCTACTTCATTCTTGAACTCTTTGAACTTTTCAAAGGATTCAGACTTGTGTCTCATAAGATACACATACCCATACCGTGAATAATCATCGGTAAAGGTAATGAAGTAAGAATAACGTCCCCTGGCTAGCACATCGAATGGGCCACATACATCTGTATGTACTAGGGTAAGTATTTCAGTGGTCCTCTCCCCATGTCCTACAAAGGGTAGTCTGGCCATCTTTCCTTGAAGGCAGGACTCGCAAACTGGATATGACTCGGAAGTCAATGAGCCTAAGAGCCCATCTTTATCCATTTTGTTCATTCTATCTTCTCCAATATGGCCAAGTCTGAGGTGCCACAAATATCTTTGGTTTATCTCATCTCTGGATCTTTTGGATCCTTTGGCACTCACATCTTGCTCGGTAACATTCACAGATACATCCATATGTAAATGGTAGAGACTGTCAATCATAAAACCACGTGCGACTATTTTATTTCTCAAATAAATAGAACAGCAGTCTTTGTCAAATGTAAAAACATGACCTTCCTGTGCTAGACATGAAACAGAAATCAAATTTCTGCTAGCAATAGGTACATAATAGCAGTCTCTAAGTATTAAACTAAATCCAGACGGTAGTCGCAGATGGTAGGTGCCCACAGCCACAGCAGCAACTTTTGCCCCGTTGCCAACCCGAAGGGTTACCGCACCTTCCGCCAGCCTTCTACTTTCCTTTAGACCCTGCATGGTAGTGCACAAATGAGCACTAGAACCAGAATCTATAACCCAACTAGAAGTAGAAGAAACCGTTAGATTAGTTTCAATAATGAGCAAGTCTATACCTTCTGAAGGTGTGTCACCTTTCTTGTTCTTCAGGCTCTCGAGGTATGAAGGACAGTTTCTCTTCCAGTGGCCTTCGACATTGCAGTGGAAACATTTTCCTTTGTCGTTAGCCCTTTTCTTTTGAACTTCCTTCTTTGGCTTCTTGTCTTTCTTCTGCTTCTTTGCAGGCTTCTTTTTTCCAAGTAGACTTTCTCTTGGAACCAGAAGTCAACTCAGCAGCGAGGACATTGCCCCTTGAACCTTTCAAGGCTCCCTCAGCAGTTACCAACATGTTGATTAGTTCAGTCTTAGTGCATTCAATCTTATTCATGTGGTAGTTTACTATAAACTGACCAAATGAATCAGAAAGTGACTGTAGGATCAAATCCATTGCAATTCCTTGTGCATGTCCATACCGAGCTTCTCAAGCTCCTCTAGGTCCTTGATCATGGTCAGACCGTGATCATGAACAGACTGCCCTTCGCGCATCTTCGCTTTGAAAAGCCTCTTGGACACTTCAAAACGAGCTGTGCGACTCTGCTCACCATACAACTCTTGTAGGTGTGCCAGTATGTCCCTAGCAGTCTTTATATTTTCATGCTGGCATTGGAGTTCATTAGACATAGATGCCATCATATAGCATTTTACTCTAATGTCATCGTCCAACCACTTTTTATGCATCTCACGCTGAACATCAGTGGGACGTGCTGGTAATGTGGGAAAATCTGAATCGAGTATATAACCTATCTTCTCACAGTCCAAAACTATTTTGAGATTTCTAAGCCAGTCCTTGTAATTGGTTCCGGTCAGTCGGTTGGTCTCAAGAATACGGGTCAAAGGGTTTGAAGCCGACATTGTATCTGCAGAGAGTAAAGATTCTAGTTAGACTTTTGTACTTGATCCTAATCTGTCCTAAGGTCTTTTAGAACAAATGTGACTCCCACTATTTTCTCGAATTCCTCACACTCCCCTGGTAGGAAAACGGAAATCCCACACGACTAGGGTTTCTAGTGGGTACTGCGGTCCCACCAATTTACATGCCACCTCACCTAACAGTTATTGGTGACACATAGATGGATGAGTGTACAACTCTTGTACAATGCTTCTCAAGCATGTTGCAGTGCAACTTGGTCTCTAAGCCATGAAGACCTCACCTAACAGTTATTGGTCTCATTTCTTAGTTAAGTCAGACCCACTGTATAACCGTAGGAATAAAGTCGTCATTGGGTCCTCACCTAACAGTTATTGGTGCCCAACCCCACCTTTACCCTACAACATCTCATGTCTATAGAGAGGTCCAGCCCCCCAATGCAACTTGACCACTGTATCCAGCCGAGACAAGTCAACATCAGAAAGGCCTTAGCAGCTCTACTACAGTGAAAGACCTATTGACTTAATATTGGTTAATCAGGTCTTAGTGTTTGCAACTTGAGCCTTTCATAAGAGGTAATCGAACAATTGGCCAGGTAAGCAGGTGGGAGACTCCCCTTACTCAGAGAGTAAGGTCCTAATTAAGTAACCACCTTTCATGCTTTCCTAGACACCAATTAGATCAATTAATCTAATATGACTTGCTCATGTCGGTTCACTCTCGACTTGATTGAGGAGGTTTTGATTTAGGTCTCAATTGGGTTTGCTACATCACATGTAGACCTATCTACCCGACTCTCATTCACATCACATGCAAACGGCGCATTGCAGGCAGTTATAATCGCGGCAATAATTAAAGCTAAACTTTAACTAGGTGATGATCATGGATTCTAATTAGGTCGTATTACAAGCACATGCACATCAATTGATCAAGTGGTCTTCAACTCTTGAATTGGTTCCAAGCCTCCTTGATTCGATCCTTGATCAACCCTTGATCCCATCGCCATCAACCGCTTGGATCACCTTTCATCTCATGCCTTTGCTTCAACTTGATCGTTGATGTACATCACATCACAGAAATACAACCAGATGTAAAATAAAAATAAAAATAATTTACATCTCCTTTTAGGAGGCACGCAGGCCTCTCAAAACATCAAATAAGATGCATGCAAGCATCTGAAAAATTACATGACATCGCAGATCACATCGCAGGTCATTACATTTGATACCAAAAGGGGTTGAATCCTATGATCATCACCGTATGCTACAATTATAATTTTCAGATCTGAAACTTAACTGATTATATCATGACATAGGTCGCTGATCATGCTAATCATGATTCTAAACTTTGTAATCCCATTAACAATGCAATTAGAATCATCTTTTTATCACATAAAAATCAGCATGTAAAAAAAAAAATCAGCACCCCTGAAAAATCTGCATGCAGAATTTTTCAGCATGCATGATCAATCAATTTTCAGATCTAATAAGCCTTTAGTTATTTAATTCTTACCTTAATCTACGAAGCCTAGGCTCTGATACCACTGTTGGGAACCCGCCCATGCCGCTGATATTTCAAAAAATTTTTCAGATGGCAGCGGAATCGGCATGCACGGGTTCGACGTTCATCGCATGAACGCTTGTTTCGAGACCTTTCGTAATTAGGTAAGAATTAAAGCTTTTAAAACAATAGGAAGATCAAATCTTCACCTTGCGCGGGTAGACGATCACCGCGAATCTGAATTCGTGGTTATGGGAGAGGGTTCGCTTGAAGCCGTTCAAACGTCCGGCCTCTACGGGTATCCACACGAAGTAGAGAACCGATCAAAGCTTTCTTGTCTTTCCGGGGTGCTAGCTCCCTTGCAAAGACTCCTTTGATGGCTGATCTCTTCTCTTTCTTTCAACTCTTGAAAGTGCTTGAGAGGAGGAAGAAGAAGGTTGAAGAAGAGGAAGAAGAAGAATCCCCACGCAGCCTTCTTTCTTTTCCCTGCGTTGGAAGGAAGAAGGGAGGAAGAGGATGCCGCCAACCTTTGGCCTTGGTCTTCCTTGCTTGCGGCTGATCACAAGAAGAGAGGAGAGGGAGGCTCACGGCAAGGAGAAGGAGGAGTTCTTCTATACATAGGGCGCCGGCCTCACACCTCCTTTTATAGCCATCTAGGGTTCCTACTAAGTAGGAGCCCTAGACATCTTTCCAAAGAGGGGGCGCCGGCCCCCTCTCTTGTGCCGCACCAATGGATCAAGGGGGAGGGGCTTGCGCCCCTCCCTCTTGGTAAACCCTAGTCCACATTAGGGTTTGCATTGCCCTAATGTGGTCAAGCCCTAATCCTATTAGGTTTAGCCCAAGGGTGAACCAATGGATCCAATCTAGGTAAGTCCTAATCCAATTAGAACTTGAATCAATTTTGACTCAATTGAACTCTTCAATCCTAATCCAATTAGGAGTCTTATTGATTCATTAGATTAATAATTAATTGTGACTTAAGAAACCCTAATCCATATTAGGATGTATTTAGTCCTAATCCAATTAGGATTAGATTTGAATCCGAAGTCCTAATCCAATTAGGATTCCTAGGAATCCTACTCCAAGTAGGAATCTGATTTAGATTCAAAATTCCTAATCTCATTAGGATTGAGGAATCCTATTCCAAGTAGGAATCCCAGTTCTAATCCAATTAGAACTCTAGGTATCCTACCCGAAGTAGGATTCTTGTTTCAAGTCCAATTAATTAATTTCTTTTTCCTTCTTCAACCTTTTATCAATCAAATTGATTTCTTGTGATTCCTAATCACGATTTCAACCATCGGATCGGTCAATACTTCTAGTGTGTGTGACCCCATAGGTTCTATTCTGACTGGTAGTGAGATATATTGTGATCTCTATCACTATATCATTGAAAACTCCTTTCAATGGGTTGGAACGATTCCAACTCAACTCATTGGGGTTTATCGATCATCAAGATAATCCCTATGAGTCCCACCATCCACCAGTGACACCTAGCAGCATGTAGTGGCTACCCAGCAGAATGGAATGATGAACCTCTAGGTGCAGTTAACATGTGATACAGTCCTACTATCGTGGATCCCTACAGGACGGAGGTCATGGACAACTCGTCAAACCCCATCGTCTGTCATATGTCAAGATTTATTCGACTCGAGTTCGATAGTGAAAAACTCTTTCTCCACTGTGCATACTGCCCCGGCCGAGGTCTTACGAACTCAGTCTTATAAATCACATAGGATCTCTCCTTATCTATCAAGGTCGATAGATTCCATATAGGTGCATACCCTACTCCTACAGTGAACTTACTGCAGCCAATCTACACTGCATGGACCCATATGGCTAGAGACCATGTATGTGTGCAGTCAAACTACAATAACCTCACTGTGAGTAGCCGAAGCACTGCAGGTCAAAGGACCAGTCACACTACTGCAACATCAAGCAAGTCACTGACGAGTGGATAGACATCCAAGTGACTTCTTGTATTGGTCACGCTCAGTACCCTTGTTCTCTAACAAGCACCTGTACTATCACTTCAGTGTCCCTACACTGTGGACTCAAGTCTCGTCCATCCAGAAGGAGAGTGATCTGTGCACTGATCGGATCGATCACCGTCCTCGTGATGATCCTTTGATCAGGAGCATTTAGAAATTAATCACCAATGATACATGGCTCAAATTCTCAACTCTTGAGAATATGTATCATCATCTTATTAATTTCTTGGACGATTCATAGACACATAAACAATATGAATGAAAAAGATGCCTTTTATTTATTCAATAATAAATAGTCAAGTACAAAATTATGTCCCTAGAATCAACAATGTGTCAGCCAAATTGGCTTCTAGGGCATACATCTAACACCCCTCTCTTCATGCCGCACCAAGGAAAAGAAAAAGGGGAGGGGCGCACGCCCCTCGTCATGGTAAACCCTAATCCTTATTAAGTAAGGATTGGGATGCCCTAATGTGGCCAAGCCCTAATCTAATTAGGCTTAGCCCAAGGGTGAACTATTTTGGGTTTGATCTATGCAATGTCCTAATCTAATTAGGACTCAATGAATCATGACTCGATTGAACCCTTCAATCCTAACCCAATTAGGAGTCATATTGATTCATTAGATTAATAATTAATTAGGACTTAAGAAACCCTAATCCAATTAGGATTTATTTAATTTTAGTCCTAATCCAATTAGGACTCTAATTTGAATCCGAAGTCCTAATCCAATTAGGACTTCTAGGAATCTTATTCTAAGTAGGAATCCAAATTGAATTCAAAATCCTAATCTAATTAGGATTGTAGGAATCCTACTCCAAGTAGAAATTCCAGTCCTACTCCAAGTAGGACTCCCAGTCCTAATTCAATTAGGACTCTAGGAATCCTACTCCAAGTAGGATTCGTATTTTAAGTCCAATTAATCAACCCCAGTGTTCCTTCTTCTACTGTTTATCAATCGAATTGATTACTCATGATTCATAATCACATTTCAACCATCAGATCGGTCAATACTTCTAGTGTGTGTGACCCCATAGGTTCTATTCTGACTGGTAGTGAGATATATTGCGATCTCTATCACAATATCATTGAAAACTCCTTTCAATGGGTTGGAACGATTCCAACTCAACTCATTAGGGTTTATCGATCATCGAGACAATTCCTTTGAGTCCCACCATCCACCAGTGACACCTAGCAGCATGTAGTGGCCACCCAGCAGAATGAAATGATGAATCTCTAGGTGCAGTTGTCGTGTGATACAGTCCTACTATCGTGGATCCCTACAGGACGGAGGTCATGGACAACTCGTCAAACCCCATCGCCTGTCATATGTCAAGATTTATTCGACTTAAGTTCGAGAGCGGAGAACTCTTTCTCCACTATGCAATCTGCCCCGGCCGAGGTCTTACGAACTCAGTCTTATAAATCACATAGGATCTCTCCTTATCTATCAAAGTCGATAGATTCCTTATAGGTGCATACCCTACTCCTACAGTGAACCTACTGCAGCCAATCTACACTGCATGGACCCATATGGCTAGAGACCATGTATATGTGCAGTCAAACTACAATAACCTCACTGTGAGTGGCCGAAGCACCGCAGGTCAAAGGACTAGTCACACTACTGCAACATCAAGCAAGCCACTGACGAGTGGATAGACATCCAAGTGACTTCTTATCTTGGTCACGCTCAGTACCCTTGTTCTCTAACAAGCACCTGCACTATTACTTCAGTGTCCCCACACCGTGGACTCGAGTCTCGTCTATCCATAAGGAAAGTAATGTGCGCACTGATCTCATCGGATCGATCACCGTCCTCGTGATGATCCATCGATCAGGAGCGTTTAGAAATTAATTATTAATGATACATGGCTCAAATTCTCAACTCTTGAGAATATGCATCATCATCTTATTAATTCCTTGGACGATTCATAGACACAATAACAATATGAATGAAAAAGATGCCTTTCATTTATTCAATAATAAAGTCAAATACAAATTATGTCCCAGAATTAATAATGTGTCAGCCAAAATTGGCTTCTAGGGCATACATCTAACACCTAAATAAGTGCATGAGTATGGATCAATATCAAACTCAATCACTTATTCATGTCTCTCTTAATCTTTTATATGATAATTCAAACAATGAAACATTAAAAACTCTTTATAATTTTCATTTTGTTTTGATCAAAGGCTTCTTGAATCATCATAAGATTAGAGTAAGTAAGATGTTACCTTCTCTTACTAGAAATGACTGATTCCTTGTTGACCTACTCACAACCTTCGTACAAAATCCACCATATCCAGAATACCCCGTACACAACGCAATGTCGTGAATGAGGATAAACCAAAACATAGGTTCAAGTGCACAAGGTACCATGGTGATCTCAGGTCTAAGGATCACTTGCACAACTCCCACTCTGAGAACCATCTTTTGACAATTAAGTAAGAATCCATAAGATGTTCTCATGGCTGGTCATTTCAGTAAACTCATTCCTCTAATGAGCACCCACATCTTTGTATTAGTGTCTCACACAAGTGATTGTGAGATCAATCACCCTCTACATCAAGCATACATAAGATGTGCCAGTCTTTCCGGTAATATTGATCTCCGACTCAATATACCAATTTGACTGGGAATATTCTAAATTAGAATTTTAGGATTTTAGGTCTCACTGGTATGATCTCATCATAACCCTAAAACCAATGTCCTAATTTATGGTGTTCATCATCCAACAATAAAACAGATAAGCAGCAAATGATGAAACACAATGCCTTTATTGATATATATCAAGTGTCAAAGTATATGATTTGGAGGATTACAAAGAGAAACCCATCAAATGATTGGCTCATAGGGCATCTACTCTTTCAGCTATTAAAGATCATATAGAAAGACAACCATATATCTCTCAAGCGCGATATTTGTAGGTAGAGAATAATGCAGGCATAACCAACCAGAGTGCAAATCAAGCCATTCTCGGCATCAAGAATTTAATGTTTATAATGCCTATGACGCCCAAACAACAAACTATTAACATTGTACTCATTGATAACTGCCTGATATTGGAATTGATGATACTACCATACCAGTGAATCATGAGAAATCACTCTAATTTGCTGGTTGCTGAGGTTTGCCTGTCTCAGTGTATACCCCAAGATGACAGTTTGAAGATAATATGAAACAGCAAAGAAGCAACCATGCTGAATGGGAGAAAGATTTGTATACTCTATGTGGCTTTCAAAGGTATCCAGGCGCAAATTTATTCTCTCGCTGCTATGTGTGTGCTAAAATATTTGGAAACATAACAGAATTACGGGACAATTAATACCAGAAAAAGAATTTGTACAAAAGAAAATACGGAAAAAGGCATAACAACCCAAAAGATATGGTCTTCATGAAAATTACAACTATTTTCTTTTGATCTACTCGAAAGAAAGTCTTTCTTGATTGTTCAGGTTCAGAGGAACAGCAACAATTATTTCATGGATATACCGAACAAAAGGAAGATGCGGAAAGCGGTTGATGAATGTTCGATCAAAGTAATCTAAATAGAAATTGAATAACACGCTGGCGAGAAGGCCTACAGCCGGTACCCCAGCCTCTGCTGACCAATCTCTTCCGTCCTCATCAAGAATAGACAAGTTCAGAAAGGAGGAAACCAGTTGAAAAATGGATGGATCGTTCAGAACGGGTTCGAGTTTAGCCAAGAGACGCGAACGACCATGAATCATATGAACTTATTTTATGGACTGCCTCAAATAAATTTTCAAACAAATTATGCTTTTCACATGTAACAGAAGCTTGAACCTAAGTTGTACATCTTTGAAAGCAATTGTCTTCGGTTGGGATTTATCTTCCACATCATTCACTCAAACTACTTTGCAGTTGATTGTGATCAGCTGCGTTATCTATCATTGTCAGCAGAGTTGCTGCTTAGTAACAGACCGGAATATAGGGGCAGATTGCTTATAGTTTCCCAACTGACGACAAATGTGTGAAGCTGGTTTTCTGACAGGAACTTCTCGAACTCAGTTATTTCAGGAGTTGCCACAAGGTTAAGATCAAGGTTTTTAAATGAAGCGGGTCGAAACTGATTCCCTTCTTTCAGGTTGGACATTAAGTTCAACTTCAATATCTGGAATTATACTACAATACCACTACAAAAGAAGAAATAACTCCCGGCGGTTTTTTTTGCCACTACCGACGCTTATAAGCGTCGGCGAATTCCCAGCCCACGCTTCACAAAGCGTGGGTCAGACGTCGGGCAGGTGGGCGTGGATCGAGTTTAACCCGACGCGTCAAAAAAGCGTTGTCGGTCTATGCCGACGCTTTTAAGCGTCGTTCCTTTTATAATACTCCGACGCTTAAAAGCGTCGGCGAGAAGGTTGGCTACTATGGTGTTAGGCCGACGCTTAAAAGCGTCGTTAAAGGCGTGCCAGTTTACGTTCCGGTTGCTTTTTCCGACGCTTATAAGCGTCGGCCTTAAATTTTTTTTTTTAAATTTTTTTTTGTAAAAATAATTTTTAAATACTCTGTGTACATTAAATTCTAACAACACAAATTCTAACAAACAAATACACTGAATCACATATATAACAAAATACGAGTCACAAACAAGAACTTTGATTACATTCATATTATCATATTTGATTACATTGTACTTCAAAAACATTCTAAAAACATACAAGTCAAATTCCTAAGTACACAATCTACAATATGTATCAAGGGTCTCCATAGCCTGGCATACGTAACAATAGAAGTTCTTAACGACTACCACGAATCATAGGACAATTTGTTGTAGTAGTTCGCCCCTCTTGAATCTGCAACATTTATATCAGGACATGATGTCTCACAGAGCAAAGATAAACAAACACTAAATTGGTTCAGATATTGTGGATACAAGTACAAAGAAGAATCAGGAACTGGGACTTAGTTTGAGTTGCAGAATGTTATATGAGCCCACCACAGAAATCACCATCATATGGATGAGAATGTGGTGATAATGCAGCAATATAAAATTAACAAAACCAGCAATTATAATGTACGGTCGAAAAGTGTTCAATGTTTCAAAAATCACACACCTACAACTTTTAGGGCAGGCTATATGATGATTGCATGTGACCTGTTTATACCATAGTGCACCTCACCACGTATACTTTCTTGTTCCATCCAAACAAAGTAGCCCTCAATGAAAACGATAGAATTTTTAAAAGACGTGCCCTCAATGAAAAGTGCTCTGTTTATACCATAGCAAGACTCTGTTTGCTGGGATTAAAATAGAGAGGCTGTGTTAGTGCTGAGCTGCTAATCCAAAAAAGTGGAAGAACAGGGAAGTTTCTTGCCCAACCTGTCTCCCTCTTACGCACAACAGAAAGCCGAGTAAACAAATGATACATCACAAGCAGGTCATAATCTGCAGCTACCTTCAAAGGAAAGTAAAGCATCTAATTATGGGAAAACTTCCAATAGCAGCCACTCGTTGCGACAATCACATGACAATATATAAACACGCCAATAAACGACCAGAAATAACTGATAGAGTGTAAAGTTTGGTTGAGTTCCTTCAATGATGAGATGGCCTTTTGGAAGTCCTCAGTGCTTCTCTCACTGTTACATGCAACATAAAGAATAATAACATATATTTCTTAGTCTTTTCTGCATGAGATAGTGGAGGAAGTATTATTTAAATGGTAAGAAAAGCAGCTAAACAATTAGCATGGCCATGATCAGCTCAAGACCTGTACTAGCCACCCAAAAATGAATCGAAAACCAGCAAAAACCATGGACAATGCAGGTCAATGTAATCCTTTGCATCTTGCAATCACCGAAAAAAATCCGATCCAAGTGAGCACTGATAACAGCCATCCAGTTCCCTCCCAAGGAGCACCAGGCTAGGGTCCCACAGTGACAATTATGGGGCAGTGTATATACAGACTAATGATTGATTAGAAAGTAATTGTCAGAAACAGTAATGTCTATAATCATAGAGAGCATTGATGAGAAGATAGCTATAGGAAATATCCAGAGCTTACTTTTTTAACTGATGTGCACAACTAATAAAAACAAGCATGCCATAACCCTTCCGGTAAAGTTGTAGATTTTTTTTTTGATCCAAACATCAGAGAAGACGTGTGCTACAATTATGCTTCTCCAATTGGTGAAGCAGATAAACAGCTAGCAAAGTCAAAACAAAGGTCAAAACATTTATTAATTAACCCAATAACCACTCGCCTTCAGGGACACCATTTCATGCTACTCGGCTAAATTTTCAATATGCCCTTTATTTACATGTCATGAATTTTCCTTTCGCTTATGATCCCTTTATGTCTATGCAAAGCCAATTTGCTTCCAGCAGAGATTATTGCAGTAGCTGTCACTCCAAAATTTGATCCACAATTATTACAGAAAGTTCTAATTATAAATTAGAAATAAACGGACGCGGGGTAACAAACAGATAATTCATATGGATGCAGAAATAAACGGGTCTAAATAGCAATTTCACAATCAAATTCAAGCAATATTTCCATCATATAAGAAAATTCCACCAAGTTAAAATAATAATTACGAGCATATACCAAGACTTCCTTCAAATTTTCGCCAGTTAACAATAATATTGAGAAACAGGATAGCATCAAAAAAAAAAAGGAAAAAGAAAAGTCAAACAGATAAAGAAATAGGGCCCCTCCTATCTCTTCCCTGTGAACAAAAATTGCAATCAATCGCTTTCAAACATCTGCTGCCCAACCTTCCCACATATTCCAAAGAATTACCCATGCAGCCAGAATCCCAGAATCCCAAAGAAACCCTTGAATTTAAGCAAAAAATCGCAATTTAAAGCCCCCGAGAAAAGAAGAGAACGAATGACAAAGCAACCCAAATTCCAAATAGGGCGGCAAAGAGCAATACCCGACAAGGAAATCGACCAAATCCTCACGAAAACATCCAGATCCGGCAAGGATTTTAGAATTCCCAAAGCAAACACGATTCCCAAGCGCGTGCTTACGATCCTTTCCTATTTAATTTAATTTAACAAGCCTACTTAACGGGAATCAAAGCTGAAGCAAAAGAATCGAAACAAACATCAACGGGAAAAACCAGAGAGATCGGGATCACTTCAAGAAGAGGCGGGCGAGAGATCGGGGGATTTTAGGACCTGAAATCAGGGGGCGGAGGCAAGCGCGTTCTTGGCACGAAGGGGTGTTAGGGCTAGAGCTCCGGGGGAGAGAACGACTTCTTCCCGAGAGAGAAAGAGAGGGGAGGGGGACGAGGGCGCCGGAGATGAGTACGGAAGCTCCAGCAGCGCCGGAGAGGAGAAATAAGGGCTCGGGTCGGTCGCTGGGTTAGGGTGGTGTGCTCGCCTTCGACGACGCTTATAAGCGTCGTATTATACCGACGCTTATAACCGTCGTTGTAGGTCCGGAAGAATAATGACGCGTAATAGCGTCGCCCTATAACTAGTTCCCACGCTTCCGAGTGGCAGTTGGAATTGAGGACTATGACGACGCTTTTAAGCGTCGTGGATTCCTTTAATTTGCCGACGCTACTAATAAGCGTCGGCAAAAGTTCTTGAGCTAGCAAACTTTGCCGATGCTTTTCCATAGCGTCGGCATTCAATAGTCGGCAAAGATCTTTTTTGTTGTAGTGTAGCAACCATTTCATCATCTCCTGAAAACTTGGTAACATATGGGCTCGACTATTAACACAAGTGTGATCCTTCTCATAAGACACCCTGGATTGTGACAAGTCTCTTGCCTTCTGATTCCGTCATTCTGGTTTACAAAAGTCGACTTCTTCTCTCAGAGCAATGACCAGTCAATATATCCCATAACCTGGTGGCCTATCACTCGAGCCATATTGAAAACTTCCAATCCATCTGTGGATATGACAGAACTTTCCTTTTCTTTGAGCAAACATGGATTGGATAGATTGAAAAGAAGAAATATCAGGTGCCTAGCTTTGGAACTGTTAATCTTACCTGAATCTGAATGCTCCACTCTAGCAACACTAAAAAGATTCTTTTCGCAGCAGCTTCTCACTACAGGAAAAGCTGGCATTCCCGGCTTTTTATGTCATATACGATGCTTATAAGCATTGTAAAATTACACCCCGATGCTTCTGAAAGCGTCGAGGGAGTGTCGGCAATGCAAGCAAGCGTGGAAAAAATTGTTTACAACACTTGTGGTTTGTGCCATTAAGTTAACAATGCTTTTAAGCATTGCTAACTAATGACACTTTTCAAAAGTGTTGCGAGGTCTATTGCATGCAGGCTTGCTATGTGGCAGGTCTTTAACGATGTTCATAAGCATCGCTAAGTGATGATGCTTATAGAAAGCGTTGCTAAGTAACGACACTTATAGCGTTGCTAATCAACGACGCTTCTCATGGGATGTTCCTTTTCATAGTTCAGGACAATGAGACCAAAACTTCGTCTTCTTTGCACCAAGACAGAGTCTTCTTGCTCACTTTTATGAGCCGATTGGTTTCACCAAATCATTATCATTGTTTATTATTGGTTGATCTGCAGCTGATGTATCTGTTTTCTTCAAATTACAACTTGAATCAGTCTTCATTGAACTCAGGATTGTACCATCATCTCTTGTTTTATTTTAGTTTAAGTTAGCATAACATGATAAAACTCTAACTCGACATATCATTACCTTCTAGTTATGTAAAATAAATAATAGATGGTGGTGTTGCACTTACCTCATATGCTGGATGGATGCTCATCCCAAGCTTTGAACCTGAATTTCATCAACACACCATGTTGTTGGTCTGTAGACATGATTCATTTAGGTATCGATGCTATTGGGATAAATTACAACACAAATAGTGGATGTTATGTGGAATTGATTTTGTAAGTAGATATCCTCTAGCAAGCAGAAATTTTTTGTTGTAATATATCTAAATCAAAGTCTATCAAAGGATTGTTTTGCTAAACATGAAGGGCTCCTTCTAATACATGTCTTTTATCAGTATTTTCCTCCAAGAAGATAATCATGTCTTAATACATCATTGGTTCACAACATTCATGAGAGGAAGATCACAGGTCCACAACTGCCCACACCTTGAATAACATGTCCTCACCTAATTGGCCTGGAAATTTGGAGAGGTGTCGAGCAAGGTTTGCCATATCGATTAGAGCTGGTGCACATCCATACCGTGCCATATCGGTACCGAACCAATACATGGTACAGGAGGTATACTGAGTGTTGGTATGCCGAACTGGCCCCCGTACCTAGCTTACCATTGTAGTGATAGGATGGTACTGGTCCAGGATCCGGTACTAAGACAGCAAACCTTGGTCTACTGTTAAGCATTACTATTAAGACTTTCAGCAATTTCAAGATAGTTGTCATGCATGATTGTCAGTAGTTGGAGCAATTTCGAGCAAACCATCATGCGTTACTAAGAATAATTACAAGTAAATTATGAACACAAAGTGAAGCATAAAGTCTTGCTGACTCATACTGACAAGGCAAATGCTTTGTCTCTCCAAAAACCTCCTTGAAACTTGTTCAACTTTGTTATTTTTTTTTCTTTTGGTACTACCAAAAGCAAAAGTTAGCATTGAAGATCCTACTAAATCAATACCAGCAATCTATGCTAGTAAAAGCTGGGTTTACGATGGTTCTATGGAGATTAGAAGCATTCTGTTGATACAGTTCATAAAAAATTATGTCCTCATGTTAATTATAAAGAAAATTCATAATCATGTCTTTTTAAATATGCTCATTGCTTTTGTTATTAGATTAGTAAAATGCATGTGCCATGCATATGGTGAAACCCCACATGATGCTAATGTGGTGTACAATACACATATACTACTCATGAAACCCTACATTCTTAAATAACTCTATTTGTTTCTAGTTTTAGACAATTTATTGCTAGGAAGCTATGGTTGTTTTTTGTGTTTTTATGAAATAATTGACAAAATAATTATGGAATTGGTTACATAATGCAAAATTTTGTACTAGTATTTATAGAGAGCTTTGCTTTAAACAGGTTTCAATTGCATCATTTAGCATGCTTATACTAGAAGTAAATTTTCTTAACCAAATATTTAAAGTTAATCCATTTAGGAGAAATGTGATATTAAATCAATATGTATTTATTGAATGAGATCTAATGCTCACATAAAACCAAGGTTTATTGTGCAAGTGCTGATTACCTCACTAGTATTGGGCAATGTATTGGTATCTTACAGTACGGTACGATGCATGCACTTGGTACAGTATGATATCATATAGTTCCATATTAGCATAATATTGGGAGATCCTTGTCCAATACCCAACCATTGTACTGCCTCAAACTAGGCGGTACGGGTTGATACACCACAAAACTAGGTGGAACTAGCCAATCCACTTGTCATTGGTCTATTAGGCCCCATGATATATTGAACCTTAGTACCATATAGGTACTTTAACAATATGGCATGGTACAGGCTAGTATGAGGAACCGCATAACAAACCTAATCTGCACAATATAGAGCACAACCCCAATTAAAGGCATCCTTGACCTAACTTGAAAATGGGGCACCCTACTCATCAATCACATTGGCCAAGCATTGGCACCCAACTAGCAAAACAGAATTCAAAATTTGAAACATGAATAGAACTATAGGAAATCTAGTTAGAATACAATCCTATTGTATCTTACCCTCACCATGCATCAAAGACAGACAAACATTATTTTAGTGGCACAAATGTCTTCATCCTAGTTCAATGCAATCATTTCCTCGAACCATAGTCTCATTGGTACACATGTTACAAAAGAAATGGAAGTAGTCACACAATTTATACATTAATACACCATATCAGTGGCCAAATTGCCAAACATTTGAAAGACATAGCCATATCATGTTAAACCCAGCATAAAAAATTTGCGAAAAATACTTTGGGCAGGTATAAATGACATTTAGGACACGGCTATTGATAACCACAAATTCTTTCCATCCATCGCATATACTAAATCTCATTGAGAGTCAACCTATGTTATAACTCAATAGGACTTCTAAGTTGCCTTTTAAATTTCCCTGATTCTAACTTATTTGCCTCTTTGAATTTATTGGATAAGTTGGAAACATCATACATGGATATGTTCAGTGCAAGATGTCACATTATTAGTGTGCCAACTGAAGAAACATAAGAAAAGTTTATTTCAAATAAGTGATGCATATAACAAATCTAGCACAAATTTGCAATATTATTTTTTTCATTTTTTGGTTACATTGCAATAATACTTTTACACCATTTACTATTTCTAGTAAATAATGATCTGAGCTATATATTGGAAAACTTGGACCAAATAGGGAATATTAAAGTGTCCACAAAGCCAAAAGCAGAAGATGCCTACAATATCCTAAAAAATTTGTATTCAGTATTCCAACATCATCACCATTGTCATCCAAGTTGGACAAAATGTTATCAAGAGCACATGTAGAATTGAAGAACTGTTGAGTGGAAAATAAATGAATAAATAAATGTAAACAAAAGTAATGAAATTAAACACACATGTAATGTTGGAAAAAGTTTCCCCTCAACCACAGCAGAACAATTTTGTTGCACAACTTGAAATTATTGGAGCTGCGGTCAACCAGATAGCAGATGCATTGATTGCCAACAACAACTCAATACTTGCCATACCCAAGTATCATGCCACTAACTACTCTTAAAATAGCATGCTAGCGACCACCTGGAGAACTTATGATTCATTTGAAGGAATGAATGAGAATCATAGCTCCAAATAAAACATATAACTAGAAACTATTGCAGGCAGCCAGATTGTAAATAAAATTGCCTCCAACAACAAGAATTTAATGCCTACACTACATAATAATTTCAAGCTGCTAACTAGAAAATAGTGAGCTAATTTCAGTCAATGAATGACAACCATATATGCCTCAACTGCAATATATGTATGTAGGTAGCTAATATTTCAAGCATTCCTAACCAGACTGCAGATCAAGCCATTCTTGACAACAAGAATTTAATGTTGTTATACCCAAAATTACAGACTACTAACTGGAAACATAATATTCATTCGGACAATGAATGACAGACTGAAACAGAAATTGCTATAATAACACAGAATCAAAAGGACCCATTCTATTCTGCTGCTTATTGAGGTTTTTCAGTCCCAGTGGATATTCATTGAAACCGTGAAGGAGCAACATCCTGAATGCCAGAAGGAACTGCATGCTCTGTATGATTTTCAGACTTATCAAGCCCCAGATATATTATCTCACTGCAGTATAGTGAAATATTTAGAAACATAATGACTTACAAGCTTACTTTATTGGACCATGAGAATACAACCTAAAGTTCTTGTACAATATGAAACGACTGAATGAGAAAGGACGAGAC
Source organism: Phoenix dactylifera (assembly GCF_009389715.1). NCBI lineage: Eukaryota > Viridiplantae > Streptophyta > Magnoliopsida > Arecales > Arecaceae > Phoenix > Phoenix dactylifera. The sequence goes on from NW_024068550.1 coordinate 57,599, forward strand.
ACAAGATAAGGTAGCCAAGGAAATTGCAACTATCAAAAATGATCATGTGAAAACTTATTTTATGGACTGACTATGTATAAAGCTGGTTCTAATAGGTTAAGCAGGAATTTTAACTATTTCAGGAGTTGCCATGAGGATGAGATAAAAGATTTTCCATGAAGTGGGTCGACGATGCTCGCCTTTTTCTGATTGGACATTATATTCAGCTTCAATATTTGGAATTAAAGAAGCACCCACTGACTTCTCTTGCTCAACTGCTAACCATTTCATCATCCGCTAAGAGCTTCTCAACATGTGGGCTTGAGTCCTAAGACGAGTGCTCATTCTCCTGAGACACCCAGGATGGTGATAACTCTCTTTAACTTTTCATTCTTTTTTGTCATTGTGCTGTACAGAATCTGACTCCTGACTCAGAGTAACTACCGATCTATATACCCCATAATCTGGTGGCCTATCACTTAAAGCATCTCTTGAATTTACAGGTTTGTCCAATCCAAAGCAAATATGGAATTGTTAATTTTACTTGTATTTGAATCATCTTCCATGGCAAATTTGGAATATTCCTTTGTAGCAGTTCCTAGTGTGTTTTAATCAAAATTTTGGCTTCTTTCTGCTGATTGTCCGGGGCTTCCTGCTAACTTTCATGGAAACTAATTTCAAGAGATCAATATCTCCCTTCCTTATTAGTTGATCTGCATCTTTCATTATCTCCAGATCACCACTTGGATAAATTTTCAACGAACTCGTAACTCTGCCATCATCAACCACATTATTGAATTCCATAGTAGCCTTCCATGGGTGATCTTTCCTATTTCTAAAAGAATTCACTTTTAACTTGTTATCATCGGCAGTGACATCCTCCCTTCCTGGATGCTGATCATCTATTTTGTTATTAGGCTGTATAAGACTTGCTTTACCTCTCTTTTTGATTGGAAGGCTTGCATTGTCTATCATACAAACTAAACTCTTAATATCTCCCAAATTTGAACCTTTATCCATAGCAACCTTGTGAGTTTCTTTTGAATCTACTTTCAATGTTCTCTTGGCCTCAGTGTGCCCTTGACCAACTAGATCAATTTGTCGGTTTGTTTTTGCCAACAATGATCGCGGCTTTTTTTGCACCTGTGGAAAGCTGATTATCTTCAAAAGATCATTATCAAGCTGCATTAATGTTTTATCCTCTAGTAGTACATCTTGCTTTTTTGAATGACCACTTGAATCAGTCTTTAACAAATCCAAGACCTCGCCATCATCATCCAGTTTGCCTACATTCAGATTAGGCTCAGATTGGTGAGTTTTCCTAGTTCGAGAATAACTTGCCTTTGTCTTGGTGTCATCAGTTGTTCCACAATTTGACTTTTCTGGTCCTGGTCTACTTATATGATCACGTCTTGAGCATCTTTCATCTGTTTTCCTGTCATGATGCACAAACATGGAAACTCCTTTCAGAGCAGCTTTTGATGTGGTCTTTGCCTCAGCAATGGGCCCTTGATCAGCTTGAGCAAATTTTTGAATTCTTCGCGCCAATGGCAAATGGGGCTTTTTTGGCACTTCAGCAAAGCTAATTAGTTTCAGGAGATCGTGTTCATGCTTTCTTTCTCGATGATCATCCATTCGTACATGTTTCTTCTCCGAAGCACCACTCATATTGTCCTTCACCGTATCTACAACTACTGATCTACCATTGTCACGCGCTTTATTCATATTCAGATTGGCCTCCTGTGGATGATCCTTCCTAGTTCTCCCAGAACCTGCTTTCAATATGGCATCATCCTTAGTTCTACAATTCCCTGTTTCTGATGTGTGTTCCCCTTTGCCATTGCCTCTTGTGAATCGGTCGTCTTCGAAGATTCTTGACACTTTTTCTCCAGCTTCAGCTGACCCTCTACGCCAACTCCCACCAAAACCAGGAGGAAAATCTTCATCCGCATCCTGAGTATCAGGTTTCCTTGGAGTTCTTTTCACTGAATGGCATCTCCTTCCGGCGTCTCTTCGCTGATCCAAACCAGAACCTCTAGAATCAGGCTCCCTTCTCTTCCTGTATGTTAGATGCCAAGTCCATAAGGGATCAGTGTCATTCTCATCAGTCTGATCCACTTCTGGTGCAGCTTTTCCAGTCTGAGCAGTGGTAGAAGTTCTGGGCTCCAGAAAGTCTCCATCTTTCCCCTTAAATTTCTCTTGGCCTGCATTGGTCTGATTTCCGGGAAGCAAGCTTGGGGAGAGCAAGCCCCTGGACACCAAGTACTCCGCTGCAAGTCGCCCGGCTTTCATAAAGATATCAGCCTTGTGAGGTAGAATGTCCGAGCACTGCCTTGAGTGGCCTTGATCGAAGCTTCGCTGATGGAAATTTTTATAAGTTGCGTTGAGTCGTAACTCCCTTTGTCGCTGGAAGGCCCTGACCTGCGAGATCTGCTGTGATAGTGACCTTCCATGTCCACCTTGCACTTCTCTGTTCATTTTTATTCTTCCTTCCTTCGATCTCTTTTGTTTCTTTAACAAAATTGATCAAACCCTAACAGAGAATTTTATTCGATTAAGCTTTCAAAACCCTAATTCCAGAACAGAGACATGCAGACAGAAAGACAGAAAAAATGATCCTTTTGATTACGAGTACGAAGAAGGCTGCTTAATTTTTTCATCAATCAACCATATTTCAACGAAAGAACTGAAAAATACCAATTCTCTTACCTCGATTCAGCTGAGAAAATCGTCCTTCATATCAAAACCTTCACCATTTCCCTTGATCTAAATCGATATCAATACAAATACCTGCACGAAAGTACATCAAAAATAAGAATTCGGTGCTCATTTGATCATTTCGGAAGTAATTAACGCATATTACTTCGCTGAACAAGCCATACCTTCATCGCTGACATGAGGAGTTGATATCATTTCTCTGTTTCTTTACAGTTTGTTGTTTTGTTTTTCGGAATGAAGGCTTCAATCCTCCCACCAGCTTCGTCGTATGTAGAGCATGAAAAGCATTCCAGGTTAAAGATAGTTACGCATTCCTTCATACCAATTCATATGCGGGAAGAAAGATCTACCGTCCACTTCTTGTAGAACTTTTAGATCTCGATTACGTTTCGGTAACCGGATAGGAATTTCTCTGCAGAATTGGGAGAGAGCTTCTTAGACGTTTGCATGCTTGCGCGCCTGGCCAGTGATTGCCACGTGTCATTTCAAACAAATGGCGCGCTGGCTGTGTCGTATGCCGCACGTTTACGAAAGTAGTTTGCACGCGCAGCTTCAGACAAGGCTCGGAGGTTTATGTAAGTTCATAAGGGTCACTATAATAGTCCTTAGTACATATGAGTTTTATTATTCGTATAACTGTCACGCCTTGAACCCAGCATCCGGATTCAAAACGCAGCACGCCCTCATATTTTTTAGGGCAGAGGCTCAGAAAATATGCTAGGCCTAAAAATTTAATACAATCTCGATATTCATAATCAAAAATGATCCCAATTCATAACAAACAACAAACACTAGTCCAATTATAAAATTTAATCATCCAATCTATATTAATGATGCTCTATCTAGTCATCTCTCAACCATACACTACAAAAGAAATAGTCTTTTGCGGTGCTTTTTAGAGCCTGTACCGATATGTTGTGGTTGAAATCTGGCCTGAGGGTGACCATGCCGGAAGAAGCCGAAAAAACACCGATTGGAAGAGAGAAAGAAGGCCACCTCCTACGCTCCGAGGCACCTGCACAAAGCCTTAGCCAGGGATTCCGGCGAAAGCCCTCCGATGTCTAAGTTAGCCGGGCCTTTTAGAGAGTTTCGGAATGTCTTAAATGGCCTCTTGTAGCTTAAAAGAGCTTATCATGGCTTACTGAAGGCCTTTTTCCATTTTCTTTTTATAGGGTGAGGGTTTCGGCCATTACCTAAAATTTGAAGTCGATTCGTGATCAGCTGACCATCAATTAGAGGTGGCGTATAGCACGGAGATCAGTCGTGCAGGCGAAGAATTCGGGAGATATCTTTCCGGATCTGTTCTGAGGGTCCGCCACGTCATTCCAAATTGTAGTGGTCAAGGGAGTTCTTAAATACGTCGTGTGCGCACTCACTACTAGGCATAATCTGGTGGTATGTGAGGGGCCAGTCATCAATGCCCTACCTCGGACCCCGAGGCGGCTGTCATTATGACCGTGCCTTTAACACCGCGATCTAGAAAGATCTGCTGAGGAAGCTTCTGGGTTTGCCACGTGGCACGATCTAGTAGCTCGACTATCTGGGAATGGGATCCAAGGGATCTTCGACGGGATCGAGGTTGATAGGGCCGAGGATGGCTCGGGCCCCTAGTGGGGGTCAGCTCGGGCTCTTAGCGGAACCGAGGTCAGCCCAGCTCTCGGTGGGGCTGAGGTCGACCTGGCTCTTGGTGAGGCCGAGGTCGGCCTGGCTTTAAGGTTTGCTAGCCGAAATTGGGTGACTTCATACCGGAGTGGGACGATCCATTTTGCCTCCCATCATTTGCCCCCCGACTTTCGAATTCGAGTCGTCCTTTGGCTTGAGCGAAGGAAGTAACCGAGCTGTGGATCGTCCTGTACTACAGCCATATGTCCGTGAAGGTGTGCGTGTCGTGTGGGGTGCATCTTGTTGAGTTACGCTCCGTGCGATGTGCCGATCGCAGCGGAATCTCGCACGGGACGTCGTTCATCATATGAACGCGCCACGGATTGTAGAGTTCAAAAAAATTTTCTGGCTCCAAATCCAGAAGACCTTTGAACTCATGAGGAAGGGGAGATTAGGATCTGAAGGGATTGATTAAATATCACAAAACTAAAACAAAATCATAAACAAAGGTTTGAAGATCCCATCTTCAAACTTTATGCGGGTGAAAAAATACCGCAGCCTGATGATCTTTAGAGGTTCTTGTTGGAGCCGCACACGCGTCCGGCCTCTACAGGTATCCACACAAAGACTCGACTATCTGAGGTCTGATCTCACCGGAGTGCTAGCTCCTTGCAGATATCTCTCATGACTATCAATGATGATTAGAAGAAGATCACCAACATACCTCCTTGAAGAAGAATTCCTTCTTCTTCAACCTTGCTCGCGATGGAGGAGGAAGGAGGAAACTTTGCACTATGGATCTTCCTTGCCTTGCTACTGTGGAGGAATAGGATGAATAGGGCAACTTGCTGCCGTGGAGAAGGGAGGAAGAAGGCTTGGGCTGGGAGAGAAAGAACCCTTCTGCTGACCCAAAGATTGATTTTGATGATCACAAAACCTTAAAGTATAATTACTAATGTTTGTGTTGCAAGAAGAAAGATAATTTGTTTTGCAAGGAACATAGCAAGTTGGAAAAATACAAGAAGGCCTCAAAAGCTTTCAAAAAAAGTTGGAAGAAAGCCACACTTCATTGGCCCAAGGTTCAAGTTCAAAGGATTCAAGTTGAAGGAGCAAACTCCAAGAAAAATTCAAAAGAATAGTCATCGAGTCGACTCCTGGAAGTTCAGAGTCGACTCTGGCACTCTGGAGTTTCAAGGAACAGTGCTCGAGTCAACTCCTACCATTCACGAGCCGACTCCTGCAGAAAAAGATAGAGATCTGATTTTCAATGAACAGTGCTCGAGCCAACTCCTACTATCCACGAGCCGACTCCAGCTACACTGCTGAGTCGACTCCTACTTCATTCGAGCCGTCTCTTTCAGTCAGGATAGAAAGTAGTTTTCAGCGCTACAGTTCTCGAGCCGACTCCAGCTACAGTGTGAGCCGACACTAACTACAGTGCCGAGCAGACTCCTATTCACGAGCCGACTCTTGCTTCAGCCGAGTCGACTCAAGATCTGTGCGAGTCGACTCGAGCACGCTGGGAGACATAATGGCTAGTTTTTTTCTCGACTCCAACGGCTCTATTTTTTGTCTCTAACGGCTAGATCTTTGTTCCCACTCCATCCAAAGCTATAAAATCAAGAGAAGAGCAAGGGGAGATGTAAGTAAGTGGAAGAGAACATATAGGGAAGAGTGAGGATGATAATGTTATTTTGATGATTAACACAACCATTGAGGCCATATCAAATTAGAAATACAAATTAACTCGATACATCATTGATAAATGGCACACCCTCGATACACTCATGATACATTAGAAGAATGAGATCAAGATGTATTTCCATGATTAATAATGAGATAAAATTTGCGATAGAAAAGGGATAGTGAATTCTAAATTCTAATTCGGCAAAGTTTCAAGTGAAATGTACTCTTAAGGAGATAATAGTAATTTTCATTGTTAAGAGTATGTAGCACTACCATGGCACACATTCAAAATTGCTTGAAGTATATTGATTGTATGGATGAATCTAACCTTAAGTTGCAGCAAAGTATGGAATGAGTCGACCCCAAGATTGGTGGAGTCGACCCCGGCACATCATGGAACCATCGGGCACACTTCTGCAAAAATGGCACGGATGAACAGTTCTTGGGTCGACCCAAGTGAAAGTTGAGTCGACCCCATCTTCAAGCCTCAAGAAAACAAGTCTCTGGAATCCCTGAGAGGGTCGACACCAATGGAACTTGAGTCGACCCCACCTTGAGTCGACCCTAACTGAACTTGAGTCGACCCAACCTTGAGTCGACCCCAATGGAACTTGAGTCGACCCCACCTTGAGTTGATCCTAACTGAACTTGAGTCGACCCAACCTTGAGTCGACCCTTACTGAACTTGAGTCGACCCAACCTTGAGTCGACCCCAAAAAGAGTTGAGTCGACCCCAGTGAAAAACGGCTGAAATATAAGGTTCTGTATTTCCTGAGAGGGCCGACCCCAAAGCATGAGTCAATCCTAGTGAAAGTTGGGTCGACCCCAGTGAAAGTTGAGTCGACCCCAAGTCTGATGAACAGTGGTTTGAGTCGACCCCAGCAAAGTTTGGGTCGACCCAAGCACGGGCAGAAGCATAACGGCTAGTTGTGCAGAAGTGCTTTTTGGACTCCCAACGACTATAAACGGCTAGTTTCTTCAATTCAATGGTCAGGAAGGTCTATTTGGAGGTTGGAGAAGTATTTAAGAGGGAGTATTCATCAGAGGAAGCAAGCTTTTGAAAATACATCAAGTGCATTCAAGAGAAAACCCTAGCAAGGCAAGCTTCATTCAATTGCTTCATTCAAAGAGCCAAAAGAAAGTGGTTGAGCAGATTCCAAGAGACATTAAGAGCTGCACCAACTCTTGAAGAGTGAAGCAATCTTGACAAAGAGGAGAAGAGCCTTATTAAAGCGATAATTATATTCTAAACTCTTCTTTGTAGCTCATAATTGTTTTATTTGCTCATTTAGGAGCTTTAGTTCCTTGTTCTTTATTCTTGTTGTAAGGTTTGTTGGTAAGCCCGTAAAACCAACATTGTAGGTTGTTGGTAAGCCCGTAAAACCAACGTAGGTTGTTAGTAAGCCCGTAAAACCAACGTAGGTTATTGGTAAGCCCGTAAAACCTATAGTTAGGTTTATTGGTGATCTCGAAAAACTAATTGTAAAGGTTTTGGATTGTGAGCCCGGAAAACAATCCTACTGTAATATGAGGGGTTATAGTAAAATTTCCAAGGGAACGCTTGGGGAGTGGACGTAGGTGCCTTGGGGTGCACCGAATCACTATATATCGTTGTGTTTGTGTTGTGCTTGTTCTTATGTTTATTCTTGCATTTTCTTTCATCTTTGCTCTAGTTTAATTCATCCAAATAATTTAAGAAAGCATCCACCGCACTTAACTACGAAAACCTTTAAAGCACCAAAAATTTAGAAAAACCCAATTCACCCCCCCTCTTGGGTTGTCACCTTGGGCAACAAGTGGTATCAGAGCAAGTGCTCTCTTGTCATTTATAGTCTTAACCGACTAGAGCCAAAGATCATGGCAACCCTGCATAATGTGTTATTTACCGAGGGACTTTCCATAAACAGACCTCCACTGTTTGATGAAAATAACTATATCCAATGGAAAGCTAGAATGAAAATCTTTGTTCAATCACAAAACTATAAGTTATAGAATGTCATAACAAATGGCCCTCACTCACTCTCTCACACTACTAATGAAAAAGACTTAGCACAATTGAATGCTAATGCTATGAACATGCTATATTGTGCTATCCATGAAACTGAATTTAATAAAATCTCTGCATGCTTATCTGCTAAGGAGATCTGGGATACTTTAGAAAATATTTATGACAAAATTCAGATTAGCTCACATGTGCTTCAATTACATACTAACAGTGAGCCTGCAGAAAAAGATGTTGAATCTCCCAATCAGGAAGAAAGAACAACAAATGAAGAATTTGGTGATGAAAACAAGGATCCATACCCAAACACTGAAAAATTCAAAAGCTTCCTAAAGACAAAGAAGAAGAGGAACCAAGAAGAAAGGAAGAAAGAGATAAAAAGCAAGAAAGCCTTGACCAAGGAAGAGTCAAGCAAGAAAATGAAAGTTAGGAGCAACAATGATGATACTAGCTCCAAAAAACTACAAGAGGTAACTAACTTATGCTTTATGACACAAGAAGATAAGGTAAAATCTAAATCTGATTTTACACCTAATGAATTTCAAGAAGAATTCTCTTATGATGAACTATTAAATGCTTTTCATGATTTGTATGGTGAATGTAGAAAATTAGCTACGAAAAATAAAAATCTTAAAAAACTAAATCTGGAAATGTCAGAAGAAAGAAATTCTTCCGCTGAAATGAAAGACAAATTAAATTCTGAGAATGAACGCTTAAGATTAAATTCAGAAGAATTGATTCAGAAAAATCAGAATTTAATTAAAGAAAATCAAAACTTAAGTGAAGAAGTTAACCAACTGAAATCTTTTATTAACAAATTCACTGTAAGTTCAGAAAGATTAAAAACGATGTTTGAAAGCCAACATGCTGTTTTTGATAAATCAAGACTTGGCTGGATTCCTTTGCTCAACAATAAACTCCTAAAGAAAAAGGTTATCAATTCGCCAAGCAAACCATCAAATAAGATAACTTATTTCAAACATAAAAAGATTGGGCATAAAAACTTTACCTATGGTTCTAAAACGAATAAATCAAATAGTAAAGTTATTACTATTAAACAGATTTGGGTTCCAAAAGGAACCATATGCACTAGCCCTCAAGGACCCAAGCAAGCTTGGGTACCCAAAATGAAAATATGAGGGTGTAGATGTAGGTGTGCCAAGCTACCCATGGAACAAATGAAACTTTCATACAAATGGGTGCGTTGACACATAATTAAAGATAAGTCTCAATTTATTCATTAAATCTAGTATAAGGTTTAACATTCTACTTCGTGTATCGAAATTATCTTTTTATGAAATTACGATACTCTCTGCATCAAAGTTTTTAAATGCCTCATATGTTAAATCTTATCTCAACGATTTTAGCATGAAACTTTCTAGTGCTTGCATCATGATAAGAAAACAATGAATGGATATATATATAACCTTCTTCTTCAAGTTTACAAAATCTAAATTCCCTCTCTAGTATAAACGTTTGATGCTGATTTCATGCCTTCATGTTAAAACTTCATTGAGCATAATCATTGTATCCTTGATTGAATGATTAATACCCTCTCCTAAAATGATCTCAAATTCCACTGATTAATTTTAACTCATCATGTTTAATCTGAGCATAAAAATCTGTTAAAGCATGAATATTAATTTTCTTGAACTATCTCTTATAAGTCAAAAATATTTCTTATTTGCTCTAAAAGAAGATTGCTTGTCTTCCTGAAACAAGAGTATCTGTGTTGAAAGCTAAGTCATAATCAGAATTTTGATAGAAACAACTATTTAAGATAATCTGATTAAAATTCAACTTGTATATTTTATTGATAATTATCTTAAGCCAATATAATCTAAGTTAAATTGATTCTGAAAACAAAAAAATTGATTTAACTTTAATGAATCTTTCTATTGCCTCACATGCTTGTCCATGAACCATTTTACTTAATGAAGTTATCTCTTTAGTTCAAGTGACTTGTGCTTGCTTATATTTAGGCAATCTCTTGAGTAAAGTGACTCAAATTCAATTATTGTCATATCTCATGTTGAGTCATCTAGTTAAGAAATATGTTGTATGAATGTTTTTGTATCCTAGAGAACCTAATGAATTGTCTTCAAGAAAAGAAAAAGATTTTGCTAATGATACAGGATTTATGAGCAAGAAATTTCAACTTGAAGGACACCTCGATGAAAGATACAATAAACATTCCCTTGGAAAAAAAAGGAGAGATTTTCTTCAGCCAAGGGTGTAAAGAATCTAAAAGATATTTGGCTTGAAGAATGCTAAATGCACTGGTAATCTAAACCCTTCTCTTGTGAGTTAGTTGAGCAAAATCAATAGTCTGAAATTATATGGTAGCATGATTAAACCTTTAATTGCTGATCATCTTGATATCATGCTTCATTCTCATGCTAATGATAATTGTTTCATGGTGTGATTAAATTGAAGTTTACTTTTGCCTGTATAATGCATAACCATGAAATACATAAGTTTATGCCTCAAATCTCTAATTCAAAATAACTTGTGATAAGCTATGAATCATTGGGCATAATGAAAATGCTATTTGCATGATATATATTTATATGCAGCATATTAGATTAATTTTTTTTATTCTGCTCTTTCATGTGATTACTTGAAAATAACAAAAAGAGAGAGATATAAAGAAAAAGAAAATGAACATTGTTTGGAAGAAGTAAAAGCTAAGTAAATACTCCAATCTTAAGAAAAAGCAGAGCAAGCATAATATATTCAGCATATTTGTGAGACTTGTGTGAGCATTCGTTTGGAAGGGATAAAATTCGTAATTAATTATATTTAAATAGGGAGAGTTTGGAGTGAATATCTTGTTGTTGAAGAGAACAGTTTAACCTTTCTACATTGCTCATCATAGGGATGGTGCCAATGGAGAGGCTAGTGGTAGTACTTGGCACTATTTGACCCAACTATTCGGTGTAGGATATATTAGGGACGGCACAAGAGGAAGGCTAGTGGTAGTACCTCATGCCCCTTCCAACTCCACCGGATAGGGAGCAAATAGAATATAGAGCATAGAAAAGTAAAACCGAAAAACAAATGAAGATAATCAAAATGTTCATTGAGTGGTTAAAGAAAGAAATTAAAAAAAAAATTTGGGGAATGAATGATAAATAAATGAAAATATATAAGAAGGTTGTGAAAAAAAATAATCAAATGAAGTTTCAATCACTTGAAAACACACCTTAAGGATAAAATCAGTGCTAAATTGTATTTAAATAGAAGAAATTTTATTTGAAAAGAATTGATTTTGATCCATGACATGCTTGTTATGTTTTGCATACTTTGAATTATATGTTTTCAATATTCAGTTTGAAATGCTCCATGCTTGAATAATTTGATTGAAACATGTTTCTACCAATAGCAAATTTATTTTTCTTTTTATGACACTCATAATTTGAAATAGGCTTTAACTTTGTACACAAGTTTTGACTTCGAAATAACTTGTGTTCCAAAGCCTAATGAAAAATTGTTTTCACTTGCATTCTATGCTCATCAATGATATTTTGGATTTCTCTTGTACTCTTTTGATCAAAATTTTTTTTTTATTAAATCGGTTCCAATGCTTGAATATTTGAAAAATTACATAAGAATTTTTCTAAAAATATTTTTGAAAGAAATTTTAGATTTGTCGTTCATGATCACCTTTGAAATCTGAAAGTTGAATATATTTACAAAAAGGAGAAGAAAAGGATACTTCTATTTTAATGAATATCTTCTAAAAAATAAAAGAAAAGGATAATCTGAATTTGCAAATTAGGCAGAATGAATTGATTATAATTTATCTTTCAACTTGCCTAACATTAGTACATAATGTCCTCCAATTTGTACCAAAATTCAATATGAATTACAAAGATTCTGGATGTGCTCTAATGTTTTTGAAATATGTGTTTTCAATCTTAATAATTTAAGATGAGCTACAATGTAGAAGATGCATATCTCAAATTATAGTCCTGAAAGCTTCTTTGAAAATTTTTATGAAATTCAGAATCTGATTTTGTATAAAAGCTTAAACTTAATTTAAAAATGCTTCTATCGTTGCATTTTTGTAAGTTTCATTATATGCTTCAATGATTGCATCATTTTGGGGAATAACTCAATATGATTCCTAGATGAAAACTACGGTTTAAGAAAAATAGAATTAATTTTGATGCCTTGATTGTTTGCTCCGATACGCATATGAAACATATCATTTTCTATCTTATAAGTTTATTAAAATTGGTCTAAATGATGTATTTTTCAATAATCTTGATTGCGAACAAATGTTTCTAAACATATGATTTTATTTTGATATTAAAAAGATTTATTATGCTTCATGTATACATTGCTGAGAAACTATGACTAAGAAATTGAAATTTATAAATATACACTTGAATGATCTTCTATATATTTTTCTTGCATAGTTAATTGCTTCTATCATTAAAACAAAAAGCTATTTTTAAGAAGAGAGTGAATGATCCTAAAGCTTGAAATATTTCATCTTACTCAAATAATTTTTAAAGGAAAGAAAATATAATTACTTTTGAAAGAAATTTGAGCTTCAAAAGAATTATTTTCTAATTAATACTTCAGTAAATATTCTCAAAAATTAAGAGGAAGCATAATTTGTTCTTGAAAGTTTAAATAGAGTGATTGCTATATATTTTGAAAAACTCTACATTCTTGATATCACAAAATTTCAGTTTTATTCACGCTTATCATTAAAATCTGAAATTCAATAAAAGAAAAGAATGTTTAAAGAAGAATGCATCTTTTGAGGGGGAGCTTTAGATATTCAACATCTTTGCATGCTGTATCTTATTCAAAAGCCACTTACATTTGATGCATACCTTGAATATTTTATATTTGATTCATGATCATTCTTGTTAATTTCTGAATTTAACTGTCTTACTTACAAAGCATGAATTGATATCAAGAGCCTTACATACAAGAAAGAGACATGAATTTCTTAAAGCTAAATCATTAAATATTACTCTATGTAAATTTGGCAAAGAACTTTTAGCATGCTTTTAATGTCTAATTGGTTTCAAACTGATATCAATTTAAGCATATTTTGGTATTAGACTTTGTGCTTCATTGAATATCTTTTGAAAGTTGGATTTTCATCTGTACTTAATTGGTAAATCACTTGTTTTGAAAACTAAGTGAAAAGGATTCTATTTGTCTTAGTATTGAAAATTTACTTTGGAATCTACTAATGAGCTCTTATTGGTTTGCACTTTAGTGTTTCAATCCTGAGCCAATTTTTAATTGATTTTGATGCTATGATCTTTAGAGAAGAAAGTCTTTAAAAAGAGCTCCAAAAGAACTTTCAAAGCTTTGGATTTTATGTATTCTCTAAGATGTATTATGAATTGCATGTATTTATGTTTTGGTATCTGTGCCTCAATACTTTTATATCATGGAAGAACTTTGAAATCATTAAGAATTAATAATTCAACATGATCATGTGTTTATTCGAGTATAGAAGTTTTGATCTTTATCTGCTATTATACTATAATCTAAAAATTAATTAGGTTGCTACATACTTAATATATTAGAAAAAGATTTTAAATGAAAAAAAAGATTTCATATGATATTAAAGATCTTGCAAAAAAAAAAATGTTGGATTTTCATTCGCGCTTTCTTTGAATATCATTCTTGATACTCCTTGAAATAACTTGAGAAAGACTCCATCTACACTTGATTTGAAAACTATCTTTGGAATCTATATTTAGAGATCTCTTCTGGCTCGTTTTTCAAATGTCTCATTCTTAAAGCCAAACATTTTATCCTTGATTTTGATAATGCTCATAATGCTTTATATTTTGAATTGAATATAAATCAGTTTAGATTGAAATATATTGATTATGTTAAAGCTGATTAACTCTAAAGCATTATCATAAAGTATGCTCTTAAAGTGTCTCCTAGACTTTGTATTTATTTTGACTTGTATTTACTCTTTGTGGTAGTTTGTATTTCTTCTCTAAAACATTGTACTTTTAGCATAGATGAAATACAATGTTTCTCTTGAGTTATGATCTTTGTGATGGTCTTTTCGATACTAACCCTTTCATTTATTCTTTTTGATGATAACAAAAAGGGGGAGAAAATATAAGGAAGAAACTAGAAGCAAATTCTATAAGAAAAACTATATAGGAGGGAAAATATAATAGGAAAGAAAATATAAAAGGTATATATTATATACTTAAGGACGAGACATGTGACAAAAAGAAAATCTAAATTCTGGCACATAATCATAGAGATTTTTCTTGCCTCGATACATGACTTGAAACTCTTGCTTTGACACAAACTTTTGAAAATTTTGTCTTAATGAAATACAAGAGTAAGGGGGAGCAAAGCTAAAACTCATTTGGCATCCATTTGGATAGGATAGGGGGAGCTCTTGGTTCATTTATACAAACTCTAAATAAGACTACTTTGAAACTCTTGAACCAAAAGTATTTTATGAATGTTAAATCTAACTTTTCATATGAATGCCAATTTGCTTACACTCAATGTTTTGTAATCATTAAAAAGAGGGAGATTGAGGATGATAATGTTATTTTGATGATTAACAAAACCATTGAGGCCATATCAAATTAGAAATGCAAATTAACTCGATACATCATTGATAAATGGCACACCCTCGATACACTCATGATACATTAGAAGAATGAGATCAAGATGTATTTCCATGATTAATAATGAGATAAAATTTGCGATAGAAAAAGGATAGTGAATTCTAAATTCTAATTCGGCAAAGTTTCAAGTGAAACGTACTCTTAAGAAGATAATAGTAATTTTCATTGTTAAGAGTATGTAGCACTACCATAGCACACATTCAAAATTGCTTGAAGTATATTGATTGTATGGATGAATCTAACCTTAAGTTGCGGCAAAGTGTGGAATGAGTCGACCCCAAGATTGGTGGAGTCGATCCCGGCACATCATGGAACCATCGGGCACACTTCTACAAAAATGGCATGGATGAACAGTACTTGGGTCGACCCAAGTGAAAGTTGAGTCGACCCCATCTTCAAGCCGCAAGAAAACAAGTCTCTGGAATCCCTGAGAGGGTCAACCCCAATGGAACTTGAGTCGACCCCACCTTGAGTCAACCCTAACTGAACTTGAGTCGACCCAACCTTGAGTCGACCCCAATGGAACTTGAGTCGACCCCACCTTGAGTCGACCCTAACTGAACTTGAGTCGACCCCACCTTGAGTCGACCCCAAAAAGAGTTGAGTCGACCCTAGTGAAAAACGGCTGAAATATAAGGTTTTATGTTTTCTGAGAGGGCCGACCCCAAAGCATGAGTTGACCCCAGTGAAAGTTGGGTCGACCCCAGTGAAAGTTGAGTCGACCCCAAGTCTGATGAACAGTGGTTTGAGTCGACCCCAGGAAAGTTTGGGTCGACCCAAACACGGGCAGAAGCATAACAGCTAGTTGTGCAGAAGTGCTTTTTGGACTCCCAACGACTATAAACGGCTAGTTTCTTCAATTCAACGGTCAGGAAGGTCTATTTGGAGGTTGGAGAAGTATTTAAGAGGGAGTATTCATCAAAGGAAGCAAACTTTTGAAAATACATCAAGTGCATTCAAGAGAAAACCCTAGCAAGGCAAGCTTCATTCAATTGCTTCATTCAAAGAGCCAAAAGAAAATGGTTGAGCAGATTCCAAGAGATATTAAGAGCTCCACCAACCCTTGAAGAGTGAAACAATCTTGACAAAGAGGAGAAGAGCCTTATTAAAGCGATAACTATATTCTAAACTCTTCTTTGTAGCTCATAATTATTTTATTTGCTCATTTAGGAGCTTTAGTTTCTTGTTCTTTATTCTTGTTGTAAGATTTGTTGGTAAGCCCGTAAAACCAACATTGTAGGTTGTTGGTAAGCCCGTAAAACCAACGTAGGTTGTTGGTAAGCCCGTAAAACCAACGTAGGTTGTTGGTAAGCCCGTAAAACCAACGTAGGTTGTTGGTAAGCCCGTAAAACCAATAGTTAGGTTTATTGGTGATCCCGGAAAATCAATTGTAAAGGTTTTGGATTGTGAGCCCGGAAAACAATCCTACTGTAATCCGAGGGGTTATAGTAAAATTTCCAAGGGAATGCTTGGAGAGTGGACGTAGGTGCCTTGGGGTGCACCGAACTACTATATATCGTTGTGTTTGTGTTGTGCTTGTTCTTATGTTTATTCTTACATTTTCTTTCATCTTTGCTCTAGTTTAATTCATTCAAATAATTTAAGAAAGCATCCACCGCACTTAACTAAGAAAACCTTTAAAGCACCAAAAATTTAGAAAAACCCAATTCACCCCCCCCCCCCTCTTGGGTTGTCACCTTGGGCAACAAAGAGATTTCAAGAGAAACCTCCCAAAAGCACAAAAGGGTCATTCTGGAGGGCCGAGTCAGTCCTGCCGCCTGCCAACGTGGATGCGCTGGAGTAGGGTGGGTTATACCACTAGGGGGTCCCTGAACTCACTGGCGAGGCCCTGTCGGAGTCCGGAGTTGGGCGAGGCTTGGTCGGAGTCGACTCGTGGCGCTATGGGCCCCTGCGCTAGTTTAAGAAAATAAAGTTGCGCCTTCACTAACACCTGCGGGTTTTGGTGTAATGGTAGCGCTTGTCCTGACAATTGGTATCAGAGCCATAGGTCTCGAGTTCGAAACCCAGGCATCACGTTGGGGGGGATTGTTGGCGGAGGCCTGAGGGGCCGAGTCAACGTTGGCGGAGGCCTGGAGGGCCGAGTCAGTCCTGCCGCCTGCCAACGTGGATGCGCTGGAGGAGTAGGGTGGGTTATACCACTAGGGGGTCCCTGAACCCACTGGCGAGGCCCTGTCGGAGTCCGGAGTTGGGCGAGGCTTGGTCGGAGTCGACTCGTGGCGCTATGGGCCCCTGCGCTAGTTTAAGAAAATAAAGTTGCGCCTTCACTAACACCTGCGGGTTTTGGTGTAATGGTAGCGCTTGATCCTGACAGAATGCTTGGGGAGTGGACGTAGGTGCCTTGGGGTGCACCGAACCACTATATATCGTTGTGTTTGTGTTGTGCTTGTTCTTATGTTTATTCTTGCATTTTCTTTCATCTTTGCTCTAGTTTAATTTATTCAAATAATTTAAGAAAGCATCCACCGCACTTAACTAAGAAAACCTTTAAAGCACCAAAAATTTAGAAAAACCCAATTCACCCCCCCCCCCCTCTTGGGTTGTCACCTTAGGCAACAAAGAGATTTCAAGAGAAACCTCCCAAAAGCACAAAAGGGTCATTCAAAGCAAAAGAGAGAGAAGAAGAGCATCTGAGTGAATCCCAAAGCTTCCTCTCCAACTATGTGCTGCCTTAGTGATCCTCTACCTTGTGCAAAATTTAAAGAGGGTCAAGTAAAGGAGAAGCCGAGTTCTTTCATCTGCAAAACTTGTTTGAGGGCTTCTTCTCTTTACCCTATTTGTTTATATTGTTATATCTGCTTGTTTGAGAAGTTTGTATTTGTTTTAAGCTCCTATTCTGAGATCTTGTAACTTGATTCAATCAAGGAATTGAATCAAGGGGTTAAGGGTTGTTGGTGAGTCAGTAAAAACCAACGTTGTAGGTTGTAGTTGGTAATCCGGAGAAAACCAACTTGGTTGGATTATGAGCCCGTGAAAACAGTCGGATTGGTTCTAGTCGGTGAGCCTGTGAAAACCGACCGAGTTCATTGTGATCTCATGAAAACAACAAGTTAAGTTGTGAGCTTGTAAAACAACCGGCTGTAATCTGAGGGATTATAGTGAAATTCCCAAGAGGTCTTGGGGAGTGGATGTTGGTGCTGGGATGCACCGAACCACTATACATCTTTGTGTTTATGATGCCTTATCTCTTGTGCTTTATGCCTTTTATTCATACTTGATTATGTAATATCTCTAGCTTTGTTTCCTATTGATTTATATGTGATTGTTTAGAGCTTGCTTAGCTTCCACTCCATTCATACCATTCACATAGATTAAAATTGATCATATAACTATAAGTTAATTTTAGATCAATTGCACCTTAAAGCCATAGTGTAGTTGCTCTAGCTTAATTTTTCACTGCTTTACTTGTAATTGCCTAGAGCTTAAGTAAGATAACATCTTATCATTCTGCTGCATTCAATTCAGAGTTAATTAGGGAACATAATTTTTAGAAAACCCAATTCACCCCCCCTCTTGGGTTGTCACCTTGGGCAATAAGTGGTATCAAAGCAGGTGCTTTAAGGTTAATTGTTGATCTCACGATCAAGAGCCAAAGATCATGAGAACTCAAATAGATAGTTTTCTAGGAGAGGGACAATTAATGGATAGACCTCCACTATTTAATGGCATAAACTACACACATTGGAAAGCACGCATGCACATTTTCATTCAAGCACATGACTATGATCTATGGAATATCATAGTCAATGGGCCACACATAAACATCAATCATAATAAGAAAATGGCTCAACAAAATTCAAAAGCCATGAACCTATTATATTGTACATTAGATGGGAATGAGTTTAATTGCATATCTTCTTTGTTGCCCCGAGATGCAGCCCAAGAGGGGGGGTGAATTGGGTCTCTTTAAAAAATAATTAACATTAAAACGTATGGAGAATATGAGTTACTATTATCTTATAGACTCAGCAGCGGAAATGAGATTGCACAAATATGACAGTAAATAAAGTTAGGAATGCAGTCAAGAATGTGCAGAGGAAAGGAAGAGAAGGACCACAATCACAAACACCAAGATTTATAGTGGTTCGGTGCACTCCTAGTACCTACGTCCACTCCTCAAGCCTAGTTTGAGATTTCACTATAATCCAGCAGATTACAGCCTGATTGTTTTTCGGGCTCACAATTAAAACCCAGTTGGTTTTTCCAGGAAACCAATCGAAAACCTTTTGATTTCCGGGATCACAAACAACCCAGTTGGTTTTCAGATAAACCAACCAAAAACTTTACACCGTTTGTTTTTTCGGGCTCACAAACAATCCAGTTGGTTTTTAGATGAACCAACCAAAACAATCACCCTTGCTGAATACACCCGATTCAACAACTTCCAATCAAGGCTTGGAAGAGCCTTTACAAGTTTCAAATCAATGAAACTGTTACAGCAGCAATTAATCCAACTAAAAGAATGCTGTAACTAGAAAACTTAAAGCTTCAGAGCA
The DNA here is from genome assembly GCF_009389715.1 of Phoenix dactylifera. NCBI lineage: Eukaryota > Viridiplantae > Streptophyta > Magnoliopsida > Arecales > Arecaceae > Phoenix > Phoenix dactylifera. The sequence continues at coordinate 76,744 of NW_024068550.1, forward strand.
TATAAAGAATAAATCAATGAAAGTAAAAGCTGAAACCGATGAAGTAGTTGGCTGTGGAAGGATGTTCCAATGTCCGAACAGCAGCTCTTCACGATGCAGTGAGAAACTTCGACTGATCTCCTCACAAGAGAAAGTTTCAGATTACAATGCTGGTGAGGAAGATGAACTATTAAGCTTTTCTTCTCTTTTTCTCAGTGGAAACTTTTTGTATTCAATAGAATCTTTTCCCTTTCCTTATTGTTTCCATTCTGAGGTTCTCTCGTATTTATAGACAAATTCTTCGGCGGGATTTGAATTCCTTTCTTCCCGTTTTGATGGAAATATTTTTCTGTTACAGAAGAAGACAAAAGTTGTTCACAGCTTCCCGATGTGGTCCTAGCAGTACAAGAGTCGACTCATGTATCTCAGGGGTCGACTCACGTTCACTCTGGATCGGCACTTCAAAATGTGGAGAGAGCTTTTGCTGTGTCATCTTCAAAGGGTCGACTCTTAATTCTTAAGGGTCGGCTCATCTTCATCAGGAGTCGCCTCTTTAAACACAAGGGTCGACTCATCGTCTTCAGGAGTCGCCACTTTAAATGCAAGAGTTGACTCATACCATAATTTTTGGCTGTCGCTTAAACTGAGCTGGGGTCGACTCTTCAAACGCAAGAGTCGACTCTTCATTTTCAGGGGTCGACTCATTTTCAACAAGGGTCGACTCTTCAAGCTTTTCTCAGACGGTAAAAACTTTCTATTTACTTTAAACTACACAAGGGTCGACTCATGTTTTGCGGGGGTCGACTCTTTGACTGTGTTCCTTGAATAAAACTTATCAGAATCAACTTAAACTTGTCCTTTTTGCTTAGGAGTTGACTCAAGTCTTTCAAACAAAAAATTTTAGACTTCTTCTCTGATCTTCATGGACTAGATTAAGATCATTTCTTTTTAGAACATGTCCAATGAGATATTTGCGAAGAACTGAAGATTTTGCAGTGCTTCAATTCTTCTGATTTTTCTTGACTTATAAAACTTCACAATTAAGCCAATGTCATTAGTATACAACATGATCTCAAGTATTTTGTAATCATCAAAATTCATCCTTTAGGATTGACAATCTTTCCCTTTTTGATGATGACAAAACCATTGAGTTAAAAAGAATTTTACAATAAATTTCACAGCAATTATCAGAATTTTACAATGAAGTTCGGAGCAAATATGACATTCAGAGATATATGCATAATTTCACCAAATTATGGAGAAAAGTCTCCCCCTATCAATTATAACCATTTGAATTATGCAGAGTTCTTGTTCTTCATCTTTTCTTAAGTTTTGTTTACTATCATAATTTAAATCTCCCCCTATATATTATCTTTAATGTAGAGATTGGTATTCTAAATTCTTTTCACATTTCTTATTTCTCAGATTAGAATTCTTTTTCATATATTTCTCCCGATTTGTATTCTGAATTCTTTTTCATATATTTCTCCCCCTTTTTGTCATCAACAAAAGAAAGGAAATTAAAAATAGTTTCTAATACCAACATTAAGGATTAAGGATTGATTCAATATGTATCAGAGCAGCATACAAACCAATAAAGACATTCACTGCATTTCAAGAAGGATAAACATTCATTACATTTGATAAATGAAGTACAATTGATCAATCAAGAGAATTACAATTGAGAACAATTTGTATCAGACAGCATACGAGTGTGCCAAAAAAAACATGAAACTCAGCTTAGTACAAGGTTATGTGTTGAAAATATGGGTTTCAGTCTAAGCTAAGGGTAGTTTCAGTCTAGGGTCAGTCTAGGTTCAAGGTTTGGAAGATGAAGGTCCAGACTGATCTTCCTTCGGCTCTTCCATCAGCTTGTCAATTTTACTGTTTAGTGCAGTGATGGAGCTAGTGAGCTGAATGTGTTCTTCTTTCAATTCTTGGATGGATCCTTGAACAGAATTTTTTTGTGCTTGTAGCTATTTTTCAATTTCAGTAATTCTTCTCTGCTGGTTAGCTGCTAATTGTCTTAAACCTTGCAGTTCAGATTTGACTTTTTTAACCAAGTCAATGAGGTCAACAACTGAATTCCAGCAGACTCCAAAATTGAACATTGCTTTTATAATATTATCTCCAATAAATTTCAACTGTCATTTCTCAAGTCTGAGTGGAGGATTTGATGGCCTTTGGATTGGAGGAGTCTAACTGACTTGAGGCTCTGTTGGAGGTGCTTGAGTAGGAATTCTTTTGCCTTTGTGTGGTATAGGAGTGTCTTGACCACTTTCATCTTGAATTTCCTTCCCTTTATGAATCCATTTTTCCTTAGAATTGACAAATCCCATCCTTTTCAGTGATTTGTCATTGTAAACATCAGAAGACAATAGGTCCTTCTTGGTCTCCCCTTCTAGATTTACATTGAAGTTACAGAGGACTTGTGTTAAGACCATACCATAAGGAAGTGAAGCTCCTTTTCTTTGTCCTTGAGCTTCCACGTATCTAAGCATGAGGCAGGGTAGGTTTAGTGGGAGTCCTTGTATGATATGGTGCTGTTGCCCAGATAGACAACCCAAGAGGGGGGGGTGAATTGGGTTTTTAAATTAACTTAGCTAATTAAAACTTTGTGGATGATTAACTAAATACTATAGCCAGTTATTTAATTAAAGCTAAGTGCTGTGAGTAATGTGTGGGGAAGAAGATGAGAGACAATGCACTACAAACACAAAGTTTTATAGTGGTTCGGAGCTAACCCTTGCTCCTACGTCCACTCCCCAAGTCTCACTTGGGAATTTCACTATAACCCCCTTGGATTACAGCCGGTTGTTTTGCAAGCTCACAACCGAACTTGTTGTTTTACGAGCTCACAACGAACTCGGTCGGTTTTCCCAGGCTCACCGACTAGAACCAACCCCGATTGTTTTCCCGGGCTCACAATCAAACCCTTACACTCGTTGGTTTTAAACCGGCTCACCAACCAACCTTAATCCCCTTGATTCAATCCCCCGATTGAATCAAGTAAATACACGAGATAGAAGAAAACAGAAAATAGCTTCTCAAAAAGCAGATTTAAAACAATATAATCGTAAAGGAGTTAGAAGCCCTCAAACGCTTTTAAGATGGTGAAGAGGTGTGGCTTCTGGAACTCCGGTCTCCTCTTGAAAGAGTGATCGACTTGAAAGCAGGAGGAGGAAGCTTTGAATGCTGGGAAGATGTTGGTAGAGCAGTAAATGCAGATCTTCCCTTTTTCTCGTTGAAGAGCACTTAGAGAGCTTGAAGACTTGAATGCTAGGAGTGGAATGTGTGTTCTCTACCTTGCTACAGTCTTCTGTGGCTATTTAAGCCAACCCCCACGGAAACTAGCCGTTACTCTGCTTTTTCTGGCCGTTCTGCACACTCTGCGCAGCCTGACAATGTGACCGTTCGTGGGTTGGAGTCGACTCGCGCGATCAGGAGTCGACTCGGCTGTAGCAGGAGTCGACTCGAGCTTTTCCGGAGTCGACTCGGCAACTGTTCCCAGTTTGAATTAAAGTTGCCGTCTTGACTGGGAGTCGACTCGTCTTGACCCGGAGTCGACTCGCCAACTTCTGGCGCTGACCTGGCAATTTTGGAGTCGGCTCATCCTCTGTAGTCCGTGGATCCAAATTTGAATTTTGTCCACTCGAGTCGACTCGACTGTCCTGGGAGTCGACTCGAATCTCAGAGCCCGAACTCTCGATTCTCTGTCTTTTGGCTCATCCAGTCTTGGAGTCGACTCGAACTTCCTTGGAGTCGACTCGGCTCTCAGTTTCCGAAAGTTGGTCTTCTGCCTTTTGACGTGAAGCTTGTCTTGGAATCGACTCGAGCTGTCTGGGAGTCGACTCGAATCTCAGAGGCAGTAACATGGTCTTCTGTCTGTCGATGGTCGCACAGTCTCGGAGTCGACTCGCGTACTGCGGGAGTCGACTCGAATCTCAGAGTCCATAAAACGCTCTCTGACTTTTTCTTTGTGTACCGTTGGGAGTCGACTCGCGTTCCACTGGAGTCGACTCGAATCTCAGAGTCCATAAAACGCTCTCTGACTTTTTCTGTGTGTACCGCTGGGAGTCGACTCGCGTTCCACTGGAGTCGACTCGAATCTCAGACCTGAAAAACTGCTCTTCTGTCCTTCTATCTGTTTTCAGTCGGAGTCGACTCGTACTGATCAGGAGTCGACTCGAGCTCGTGCCAGTGACCTTGATACGCTTGGAGTCGACTCGTGAAACTCGGGAGTCGACTCGTATCTCAGACATTGGTTCATGCAGACTTCTTAACTTATCCAAAATGCTATGAACCAAGTCTAGAGACACTTGGACAGGATTTTCACTGAAACACTCAATTGAATTCATTAGTAATCACAAGATATACTCCAATGCTTTGAGCTCATCAAAATCAAACGGGGTTTTAATCGATCACTCCACAATCTCCCCCTTTTTGATGATGACAAAACTTTGAGTATATGTAAAATGAGTTGCTCAGTAAATAATGAAATAAACTCCATAAATGAATTCAAATGTCTGATAATTTAATTTATCCAAGTTTGAAAGGAGTGAAACATTAAATTTCGGAGTTAAAGTTCCCCCTTTCATTTGGAATTATATAAGCCTTCATATTCTGCAATCAATTGTTTGGCTTATATGACATTAATGATTTAGCTTGATTAAAATTCAGATTCTCCCCCTCAACATATGCATTCAACTATGTTTTGATTTTCTGAATTTCCTTTTAATGCTTTGAAATTTTTGAACTAAAATTTTTGTTTTTAGAGGGAAAATCTGTCAATTTGTTCTTGAGTAGGATTCAGCTAATCTCCGAATATCCCTTGAATAGATTCTGGAGATTACTCCATTAGGAGCCCCAAAAGAGAGATAATGAGCCTCGAGGTACCGAATCCACTTAGAACAAATTTATGTGTGTTTTTAAGAGTTTATCGTTTTATTTATTTCCATTGATTTCTTTTACATATTTTTTAATATTTCTTCCCTTTTACATATTTTATACTTACACATTTCTCCCCCTTTTTGTCATCATACCAAAAAGGAGGTAATCACACACAATCAATGGCACAAATGGCACAGTCAATCATCAAATGGCACAGAAATGAAGATAAGATGTCTACTCATTGTATTGATATGAAGGTGAATACATTTGAGCATACAATAGGTAAAGCAAGAACAATACAAAAGAAGACAAAACACAACTCAAAATCATCTATGACCTCCTCGAGGATGTGGCTCCCCCTCTCGAGGATACATCTCCTCCTCTGGAGGATGTGGCTCCTCCTCTCGAGGATGTGACTCCTCCTCTCAATCGGCTCTGCTCCATGAGGAGGGCGACTGCCTCTGTAACATGGCCCAGCTGCGTGATAATAGACGTGGTGGCTCTGCTATGTGTAGTGGAGAGCTCAGTCACCGACGTCTGAAGCCCAGTCACCGAGGTCTGAAGTGCGTCCAGCTTGTCGATGAGCACATTCGACAAGCGCTCGGCCCCCTCGGTGGTGGTGTGCATGTCACGGCGGATGTCATCCCGCATCCTCCTCGTGGTGCTCGTGACCTCGCTCATGCTGTGGAACTGGGCCTGCACCAGGGTCCTAATGTTGTAGATCTCCTGCCGCACCTCAGCCGTCATGTCTGTCACGGCTGTCAAGGATGGGACCAATGCTGAGGATGGAGTGGGTGCAGGAGTGGGAGCTGGCACGGAACCTCGGAGCTCCCGGAGCAGCTCGTCCCTCAAATCTCGGACGATCTCCTGCCGCAGCTCCCGGAGCTGCTCTGGATCAATACGGACCTCCATAGATGGTGGAGCTGAGGAGGAAGGTCCGGCAGAGGTGGTAGGAGCAGGAGGAGTGGATGGAAGGTCTGGATGGTCTGGGAACTCTGGGTAGTCAGAATCTGGCTCAGGACTAGGTGATGGTCTGGTGGTCTGAGCGGTGAGAGTGGACTTCCTAACCCAGATCCCTTCTCTCTTCCGAAATCCCATCCTGTGCATGGTCCCCGTACCCAAGCGATCAGTCCATCGCAAGGCACGAGAGGGTTCCTTCTCAGGAATGGAAATTTCGTACTGCCTAAAGAGAAGAGTGAATATCATTCCGTATGGGAGGGAGAGCCTAGGTCTATCCAGGGGCTCACACATATACCTATAAATGAGCTTGGGGAAGTTGACCGGGGTGTCCTGAAGAATGTAAGACATAATAGCTAGGTCCCTCTCATTCACAAAATCAAATCTCCCTGTCTTAGGGAAGATGGACCTGGACAAAATGCTCAAAAGGATTCTCACTTCAATAGGAAGTGAGCTAGCAGATACCTCATCTAGGGGAGACTGAGGTGGATGCCCTAAGACGATCGTAAGGGCCTCAAATCTATCCTCAGGATGTGCAGGAGCCACCCCTACTAATGGAAGGTGGAGGATATGGGCAATGAGGTCCTCTGTGACACGCAATGGGACACCTAATACCGTGCCCTCAATACCTCCATCTCCCCGATGGACGGTACTGTAGAACTCTTGAACTAGGCCAGGATAGGTGGGAAGGTCCAAGGTGAGGAAGTACTCTAGACCCTGGGCTCTAAGCCTATCGCCTATGGTGAATCCTTCCCGGGAGAGATAGTCGAAAGTGACATACCTCCCGGAAGTGACGGCCTTCCCGGCCAACGGCCTAACATGAACCACCCTAGGCGGGGAACGATCCGGAGGAGGTTGCCTCGCGGGATCGTGCCGCGCCTTGGAGCGCCGCTCGGGACCGGCCACGAGACGGGACCTCTTTCTAACAACTCCCTTGCGAGGCATCTTGACCTAAACGAGATGAAAACCTAGAGAACGAAGAAGGATCGATAGAGGAAGCTCGGGACTGACCTGAAAAGACCTAGGAACGGACGAAAACTCAATGTCCGGCGAAGAATCGACGGGAAAAGGGCTTGGAGACGATCGAGGATGACCTAGGAGTCGGCTCTAGGGCTTTGTGAACAGTGGCGGCTTGAGAAAAAGTATTTGCGAAACGACAAACCTAGGGTTAAAAAGTCGGATCCCGACTGCGAGACGACTCTCCTGAGTCGCGAGTCGACTCGACCTCGAGTCGACTCCAGAAAATGCGCGAGTCGACTCCCCCTTAGGAGCCGGCTCTGAAACTTACTCGAGTCGTCTCTAACCTTGGCACGCACTTAAAAATCATGCTATAACCGTGCCAAATGAGGGAAAATCACCTAGTTAGGATCTGATTTGATGATCATTGAATAGAAACTCTATTTTAACCTCATTTTAACCATCAAAATCAATTAATCTAGTGGAAACTCCCACTAGGATGGGTCAATCACTCCTAATCCCCTCCTAAGTACACTGAACCTCCCTTCACTTAGGGGTTTTGTGAAAATATCTGCTAATTGATTATCAGTACAAACAAATTGGAGAGTCACATCACCATTCAATACATGATCTCTTATGAAGTGATGTCTTATCTCAATGTGTTTAGTTCTTGAGTGTTGAATTGGATTTTAGTTAGGTTTATGGCACTTGTATTATCACAATTAATGGGGATTTTATCTTGTTTAATGCCATAATCTTCTAATTGTTGTTTAATCCACAAGATTTGAGCACAACAACTCCCGGCTGCAACATATTCAGCTTCTGCAGTGGATAATGCAACCGAGTTTTGTTTCTTGCTAAACCATGAGATTAGGTTTTCTCCTAGAAATTGACAAGACCCGCTGGTACTTTTTCTATCAAGCTTACATCCAGCGAAGTCTGAATCTGTGTACCCTATTAAGTTTAGGCTAGATTCTTTAGAGTACCACAACCCTATGTTCTTAGTTCCTATTAAGTATTTAAAGATTCTCTTAACTGCAGCTAGGTGTGATTCTTTAGGATTAGCCTGATATCTAGCACACATGCACACACTAAACATAATATCAGGCCTACTTGCAGTAAGATACAGTAAAGAACCTATCATACCTCTATAAAGTTTTTGATCTACAGATTTACCTGATTCATCTTGGTCTAACTTACATGATGAGCTCATGGGGGTGCTGATTGACTTGTTTCCCTCCATATCAAACTTCTTGAGCATCTCCTTGATATATTTGGCTTGATTGATGAAGATGCCTCCTTCAGATTGTTTGATTTGAAGTCCGAGGAAGTAGTTCAGCTCTCCCATCATGCTCATCTCAAACTCACTCTGCATCAAATCAGCAAATTCCTCGCAGAGGCGATTGTTAGTAGCACCGAAAATGATATCATCAACATAAATCTGTACTAATAACATATCCTTATTTTTCTTTTTCAGAAATAATGTTGTATCTACATTTCCCCTAGAGAATTCATGTTCTAATAGAAATTTACTAAGTCTCTCATACCATGCTCTAGGTGCTTGTTTTAGTCCATAAAGTGCTTTGTTCAGTTTATACACATGATTGGGGTATTGATGATTTTCAAAACCAGGAGGTTGTTCCACATATACCTCCTCATTAATAAACCCATTTAGAAAAGCACTTTTTACATCCATTTGATATAGCTTGAAGTCCTTAGAGCATGCATATGCTAATAATAGTCTAATAGCCTCAAGTCTAGCTACGGGAGCAAAGGTTTCATCAAAGTCTATACCTTCTTCTTGATTATAACCCTTTGCTACTAGTCTAGCCTTATTCCTTATAACAATTCCATTTTCATCTAGCTTATTTTTATATATCCATTTTGTACCTATAATTGGATATTCAGAAGGTCTCTCTACTAGATCCCACACTTTGTTTCTAGTAAATTGGTTTAGTTCTTCTTGCATTGCATTTATCCAATTTACATCATTTTCGGCTTCTTCTATATGTTTGGGCTCAAAGTGTGAAACAAAAGCTAGATGGTTATTCAAATTTCTAAGGGATGCTCTAGTCCTAACGGGTTGGGATGGATCATCTAGAATTAGTTCCTTAGGATGCCCATGAGCATACCTCCAAGCTTTAGTTAGCCCATGATCCACTATAGGCTCTTGGTTTGATGATTCTCCTTCAATCAACTTTTGATTATCATCTTGTAATCCCATCTCATCTATCTTTTCTTCAAGTATTTCAATATCATCATCAAAATTAACCTTCTTACTAGATGAGATGTCACTAGAGTCATCAAAAACAACATGTATAGATTCTTCTATAACTAGGGTTCTTTTATTAAAGATTCTATAGGCTTTACTAGTTGTAGAATAACCTAGGAATATTCCTTCATCAGATTTTGGATCAAATTTCCCTAGATTATCTTTTCCATTATTATGTACAAAACACCTACATCCGAAAACATGAAAATAGTTAACCTTTGGTTTTCTGTTTTTCCACAGTTCATATGGTGTTTTCTTTATGATGGGTCTTAATAGAACTCTATTTAATACATGGCAAGAAGTATTAATGGCTTCTCCCCAAAAGTACTTAGGGAGGTTACTTTCACATAACATCGTTCTAGCCATTTCCTCTAGGGTTCTATTTTTTCTTTCCACAACTCCATTTTGTTGTGGTGTCCTAGGTGCTGAGAAATTATGGGTTATCCCCTTTTTACTACAAAATTCATCAAATAATTGATTTTCGAATTCGGTACCATGGTCACTTCTAATAGCTATAACTGAGGACTCTCTAGCATTTGTTACTTCCTTATGGAACTTCTTAAACATAGAAAATGCTTGATCCTTATGCGCTAGAAACATGACCCATGTGTACCTAGAGTAATCATCTACTATAACTAGACCATATTTATTTCCACCTAGGCTTGTTGTTCTAGTTGGACCAAATAGGTCCATGTGTAGTAATTCTAGAGGCCTAGAAGTAGAGACACATTTTATGGATTTAAAAGAGTTTCTAGATTATTTGCCAAATTGACATGCTTCACATATTTTGTTCTTTTCAAATTTTAATTTTGGCAAACCTATCACGGAGTCTCTTTTAACTAGTTTAGTTATTGTGTCCATGCTTGCATGACCTAACTTACGGTGCCATAACCAACTAGCATCATTTTCTTTAGTTTCATTAACAACTAAACATTGGTTATGTTTTGTAAGGTCTTCTAGATCTACCACATATACATTTCCACGTCTCATCCCTTTAAAAACTAAACTATTATCATTAGGATTTGTTATAATACATAGTGATGGTTTAAATATAACATCATATCCTTTATCACATAATTGACTAATGCTTAACAAGTTATGCTTAAGACCATCAACATATCTAACATTATCTATAAAGGTAGAAGGGGTGATTTGAACTTTACCAATACCAATGATGTGACCTTGGTTGTTGTCTCCAAAAGTCACAGCACCTCCCTTCTTAGCTTCAAGGGTGAAAAATTGATCTTTATTACCCGTCATGTGCCTTGAACAGCCACTATCCAAATACCAGCAGTTTTTGTTGACCTTGGCTGCAAGACACTCCTACACAAGCAAATCATGTCATCTTAGGTATCCAAGTTTTCTTGGGTCCTTCATGGTTAGTCAAGTTGGTTCCTTTTGGAACCCATACCCTTTTATTTTTTCTTTTAGTTTTACTTTTCCTAAAATTACATGCATTTGCTTTATGTCCTACTATTCCACAACAAAAGCAAGTTATTTTCTTAATTTTAGTTTCTCCAGCTTTAACAAAGAAGTTACTAAGAAGTTTTTGCTTATTCCTTGGTTTATACCCTAAACCCGCTTTATTAAATACGGCTCGTTGATTATTAAGTATCATGTTTAACTTTTCAGAACTATATGTGAATTTTTCAACTAAGGGTTTGTATTTGTTTAGTTCTTTAGTTAATGTCTGATTTTCGGTTTTTAGATCATTTAGCTCTTTAGTTAGATCCTTGTTTAAGACTTGTTTATGGTTTTTGAGATCTGAAAATTCCTTTGTTAGTTTCTCAATATCTTTCGTTAAGGTGTTAGTCTTCTTAATTAGGAGTTGGTTGCTTGTCTTAAGTTCTAGATTTTCTTTGGTGAGATTATCTTTATCCTTAATTAATGAATCATGCTTATGAATATAACTTTGGTTAGTTACTTTTAGTTCTCTGTTTTTAACATTTATATTCTTATACTCAATCATTAATTCATTGAACGCATCATAAAGTTCATCAAATGTAAAATCAAAATGCGTATCGGAAATTACCTCATTTTCGTTGGCCATGAAACAGAAATTGGCCTTCTCTTCTTGTTCTTCATCCGATGATGAAGATGATGCGTCGGAGTCCGATAGGGTGGTGACAAGTGCCTTCTTCTTCTTGTACTTACTCTCCTTCTTCAGTAAGGGGCACTCTGCTCTTATGTGTCCCGGCTTCTTGCACTCGTAACACCCAATCCCCTCATTTTTCCTTTTCTTACCTTTGTCTCTGCGGTAGGAATTTGAGGGACCTCTCCTTTGATGATACATCTTCTTGTGGTTGATAAACTTCTTGAACTTGCGCACAAGAAGTGCCTCACCACCATCTTCCTCATCTTCTTCCTCTTCACTGCTGCTGCTGCAAGACAGGTCCTTGTTAGAAGAAGTAGATTTTAAAGCTATTACCTTTTTCTTATGGGAGGACTCTTCCTTGTTGTGTTGTTTCATGGTAAGCTCATGCGTCATCAGGGATCCAAGGAGCTCTTCAAGTTGAAGCTTGTTCAAGTCTTTAGCTTCTTGGATCGCCGTCACCTTGGCTTCCCACGACCTTGGTAGACACCGAAGGATTTTCCTGACAAGTTCACTGTTAGTATAGTTCTTGCCAAGGCTTTTTAGGCCATTGACAATATCAGTAAACCTAGTGAACATGCTTGTGATTGTTTTATTTGAATCCATTTTAAATAGTTCATATTTATGAACCAAGATGTTTATTTTGGATTCCTTGACTTGATTCGTGCCCTCATGGGTCACTTCAAGTCTGTCCCAAATTTCTTTTGCAGAATTACAAGTTGAAACTCTATTGAATTCATTACGGTCTAAGGCACAATAAAACACATTCATTGCTTTAGAGTTTAGTTGTGCCTTCCTCATGTCATGTTCATCCCAATCCGTTTCTAGTTTGGGTACCTTAACACCCTCTACATATGTGGATGGGATGTATGGGCCATTCACTACAATGGTCCACATCTCATAGTCTTGGGCTTGGATGAATATTCTCATCCTAGCCTTCCAGTATGAGTAGTCGGATCCATTGAAGAAAGGAGGTCTTTGGGTGGACTGACCCTCAATGTGAGAAGATCCAAATGGGGTTGTCATTTTGATCTTTTAACTCTTGAGTGGAAGAGTTTTTGGCTCTGATACCACTTGTTGCCCAGATAGACAACCCAAGAGGGGGGGGTGAATTGGGTTTTTAAATTATTAGCTAATTAAAACTTTGTGGATGATTAACGAAATACTATAGCCAGTTATTTAATTAAAGCTAAGTGCTGTGAGTAATGTGTGGGGAAGAAGATGAGAGACAATGCACTACAAACACAAAGTTTTATAGTGGTTCGGAGCTAACCCTTGCTCCTACGTCCACTCCCCAAGTCTCACTTGAGAATTTCACTATAACCCCCTTGGATTACAGCCGGTTGTTTTGCAAGCTCACAACCGAACTTGTTGTTTTACGAGCTCACAACGAACTCGGTCGGTTTTCCCAGGCTCACCGACTAGAACCAACCCCGATTGTTTTCCCGGGCTCACAATCAAACCCTTACACTCGTTGGTTTTAAACCGGCTCACCAACCAACCTTAATCCCCTTGATTCAATCCCCCGATTGAATCAAGTAAATACACGAGATAGAAGAAAACAGAAAATAGCTTCTCAAAAAGCAGATTTAAAACAATATAATCGTAAAGGAGTTAGAAGCCCTCAAACGCTTTTAAGATGGTGAAGAGGTGTGGCTTCTGGAACTCCGGTCTCCTCTTGAAAGAGTGATCGACTTGAAAGCAGGAGGAGGAAGCTTTGAATGCTGGGAAGATGTTGGTAGAGCAGTAAATGCAGATCTTCCCTTTTTCTCGTTGAAGAGCACTTAGAGAGCTTGAAGACTTGAATGCTAGGAGTGGAATGTGTGTTCTCTACCTTGCTACAGTCTTCTGTGGCTATTTAAGCCAACCCCCACGGAAACTAGCCGTTACTCTGCTTTTTCTGGCCGTTCTGCACACTCTGCGCAGCCTGACAATGTGACCGTTGGTGGGTTGGAGTCGACTCGCTCGATCAGGAGTCGACTCGGCTGTAGCAGGAGTCGACTCGAGCTTTTCCGGAGTCGACTCGGCAACTGTTCCCAGTTTGAATTAAAGTTGCCGTCTTGACTGGGAGTCGACTCGTCTTGACCCGGAGTCGACTCGCCAACTTCTGGCGCTGACCTGGCAATTTTGGAGTCGGCTCATCCTCTGTAGTCCGTGGATCCAAATTTGAATTTTGTCCACTCGAGTCGACTCGACTGTCCTGGGAGTCGACTCGAATCTCAGAGCCCGAACTCCCGATTCTCTGTCTTTTGGCTCATCCAGTCTTGGAGTCGACTCGAACTTCCTTGGAGTCGACTCGGCTCTCAGTTTCCGAAAGTTGGTCTTCTGCCTTTTGACGTGAAGCTTGTCTTGGAGTCGACTCGAGCTGTCTGGGAGTCGACTCGAATCTCAGAGGCAGTAACATGGTCTTCTGTCTGTCGATGGTCGCACAGTCTCGGAGTCGACTCGCGTACTGCGGGAGTCGACTCGAATCTCAGAGTCCATAAAACGCTCTCTGACTTTTTCTTTGTGTACCGCTGGGAGTCGACTCGCGTTCCACTGGAGTCGACTCGAATCTCAGAGTCCATAAAATGCTCTCTGACTTTTTCTGTGTGTACCGCTGGGAGTCGACTCGCGTTCCACTGGAGTCGACTCGAATCTCAGACCTGAAAAACTGCTCTTCTGTCCTTCTGTCTGTTTTCAGTCGGAGTCGACTCGTACTGATCAGGAGTCGACTCGAGCTCGTGCCAGTGACCTTGATACGCTTGGAGTCGACTCGTGAAACTCGGGAGTCGACTCGTATCTCAGACATTGGTTCATGCAGACTTCTTAACTTATCCAAAATGCTATGAACCAAGTCTAGAGACACTTGGACAGGATTTTCACTGAAACACTCAATTGAATTCATTAGTAATCACAAGATATACTCCAATGCTTTGAGCTCATCAAAATCAAACGGGGTTTTAATCGATCACTCCACAGGTGCATTACTAGTATATCCCTTTCTGAAACATGATCAAATTTCCCTGTCTTCAGGAAGAACATCTTGTTGATCATGTGATGCAGCAGACGGATCTCTGCATTCAGTTGATTGGCACTGATCTCAGTCCAATCTCCTGTGACTTCTCTATTCAAAATGGTACTAATCCCTTCATTCCTATTTTCTAGATGATCTCTATTTTCTCCATCATTTGGAATCCGAAGGGTATCTCTAAGAATCTCTTCAGTAATTAAAATAGGGACATCTTTTACCTTGGACGAGATCTGTCCTTCTCCATATCTGGCATTATTGTAGAATTCTCGTACCAGGTCTGGGTAGCTTGGCACATTCTGAGAGCATAGGTATTCCCAACCCATATCCTTAAGATTCTGCCCTAAGGGAAAATTTTCTTTTTTCAGAAATTCAAAATCCACTCTCCTTCCTGTCGATACATTTCTTATGGAGAGAGGTCCTTGTCTCGACACTGAGAATGGAGGTGACAGAGGTGAAAGTAAATCCTAGGTTCTTCGGTGTTAAGCATGATGATTTTTTTTTTAAAACCATGGCTGAACCTGATCGGGTTGCCTATGTACCCCTTCACAAGGGGGATCAAGCCATACGTAGTTCTTTTTAAGTTTTAAAAATGCAGCGGAAAAATCGAATCAAATAATTTAATTCGTGCATGCTTACAAGATCAAATCTAGAAATCAGCATTGTAAGAAAACATAGGATTATGCCGGAATCGTTTAAACAATTATGCTAAAACTTTATGCATGATTAACTATCAGATCTGAAAGGTAAATACTCTATTCCGATTAATCTCCGAATATCCATCGAATGGATTCTGGAGATAACTCTGTGAGGAGCTCCAAAGAAGGGTAAAATCTCGGAAAATCGGACCTAGACCTTGACTACAAAATAAAAGATTAATATAGAATTAATACCTTTTATGATGGAAGAAACTTGTGATCTGATCCTTGACTTTGCATCCATGCACACGAATGGCCTCTACGAGAAGTACACGCAAAGCCCTAGATAGATCATTTTCCACGGGAGTGCTAGCTCGCGCAGGAACACTGCAGTGGCTGAAGCTTTCTCCTTCTAAACACTCAACTTTTGATTATTCTTCAAAAAGATGGAAGACGGATGTGAGGAAGAAGGAGAAGAAGGGATGGAGGCCCTCAAAAAAAATTTTCAGAATTTTTTGAAACATCTAAATATTGTATATGTTGAACCCTAGGCATGGGGGTCTTTTATAGCTAAAAGACCCCCCCACGCCTCACACCTAATTTAGCCAACTAGTTTGGCTGATAAAATTACCAAAAAGTTTTGGTGATTTGGCAGCTAAGAGAAGATAAACATATCCAAATTTTGTGCATTTTGGAATCCTAAAAGATAGGAATTCATGCATCCAAAGTTCAGCCGCAGACCACCCTTTTTCATGCGCCATGCAATCCCTACAAATTAGAAAATTAATCTAAATCTTTTTAGGAATATTTGAGGCATCATTTTTATACAAAATATAGCCCCATGCCTCCTCTCTTCTCACACCAATTTTTGGCCAAAAATAAAGAGGATAGGTGTGGAAAATATTGGGGATAAATCAAGGTGTCATTCTTCTTCAAGAAGATAAGGATGGGTTCCTAAAATTTAGGGATTCTTCTCCTTATCCAATTCTGATTATTTGGACCCATAATCCTCATCAAATAAGGTCTTCTAACTGATTTGGATCAACCCCAATCCAATTGGGTCAAGTTTCATCAATTGGGTCAAGCTCAATCTACTTGGGTTGAACACAATCTAATTAGGTCAAGCCCTGATGCAGCCCAAATTGAATCCTATTCAATTTGGCTCAACCTAAGCCCAATTACTCAATCAAATTGAGTTCATTAGCAATCTAATTGCTAATTAATCCTCCAATAATTCAATAATTATTTTAATGCAACTTTTGCTTAGGATAATTTATCAATCGAATTGACCAAATTATCTCTAAATGATTCTCAATCATAAATCAGCCATTTGATCAACCTAGAAACTTCTATGCATGTGACCTCATAGGTTCGAACCTAAGCCGGTAGTATAGGAACGACTTCCTACACTAATCGATGTGACCATCTAGCAATGGTACCCGACGTCCGGATAAGCCGAATATATGTGAAGCAAATATTCTGGAACCCTGGACTATGGTTACTATATAATTCAATCCCTTTGACTCCTAATGCTAGGATGACTTAGAGCTCACTATCAACCCTATAATTAGTACATCCATTATGTGATTAACTTTAAATATCCCGTGACTCCTCACTGGGATTACCCTGGCCAAGGTTTTGCTAAATTAATCACAAGACATTATCTCCTGTTTCTAGGAGGGGTCAATTCCATCTTGACTCACAACTGACTACGCAAGTACTTGACTGCACCTAGTGACCTTCCGTCACTGAATTAGAAATTCAGGTAGTCCGGTACCAAAGTACAGTGAGTTGCATGCTAGTCACAGGTTGCGGTCTCAGGTCAGAGAGCCAAACTTATATCCATATTCACTTGGAATATCTCTTGATAGTAGAGCATTTTGGAATCAGTCACGTTCAGTGAGATGTACTCCTACACTTCACCTGTGTGACATATCAGTATCTCCACACTCCTTGGTTAAGAGGACAACCAACGTATATATCTCACAACGACCTAATCTCGATAATGCTGTCGTCCTAGTAACAGTATATCGTTTGGTCGCGAACAGGTTTAAGGACTTGAAGATAAATCCTCCTTTATCATAAAATAAGTCCTAAGAACTTTATCATGTAAGAGTTCAAGAGTTCATTTGAAGATATTTAATAAAATGATGAATAATGCTAAATAACACTTTATTAATTTGTCAATTCATTTACAAAATTCAATCATTAACATGCTGACGATTGATTTTTAGGATACAATTCCCAACAACTCCCACTTAGCCTAAAGTCAATCGGCACAGTATCTAATACCTATCTTTGACTTATGTTCGTTGAACTCTTTGATGCCGAGGACTTTGAAAAATGAGTCAACCAGATTTTCTTTTATGTCAATCTTCTGAAGATCAATATCACCTCGTTCGACGATCTCTCGAACCAGGTGGTAGCGACGTAGAATATGCTTGGTCCGCTGATGTGCTTTGGGTTCTCTTGCTTGAGCTATGGCTCCAGTGTTGTCACAAAATACAGTCACTGGACCATCAATGGAGGGTGTCACTCCAAGCTCGGTGATGAACTTTCGCAACCATACAGCTTCCTTGGTGGCATCAGATGCTGCGATGTATTCTACTTCACATGTAGAATCTGCCACTGTATGCTGCTTGGAACTCTTCCAGCAGATGGCCCCACCCTTAAGAGTAAAGATATATCCCAACACGCTCTTGCTATCATCTTGATCTAATTGAAAACTTGAATCGGTATATCCCTCAAGTTTTAAGTCAAAATCACCGTAGACAAGCCACTAGTTTTAGTATTTCTCAAATACTTAAGAATGGTTTTTACAACCTTCAAGTGGTGCTACCTGGATCAGACTGGTATCTGCTCACTACTCCTAACGAGTATGCCACGTCTGGTCTAGTACATGTCATGGCATACATTATAGATCCCACTGCCGAAGCATATGGAGTTCTATCCATACTCTCTCTTTCTTGAGTGGTTGTTGGACAATCCCTCTTAGAGAGGTTAATTCAATGGCCCATCGGAAGATAGCCTTTCTTGGAATTAATCATACTGAACCTCTTCAGTATAGTATCAATGTATGTGGATTGGGATAATCCAAGCAATCTTTTAGATCTATATCTATATATCTTCATCCCTAGGATGTAAGATGCTTCTCCCAAATCCTTCATGGCAAATTGAGATAATAGCCAAACCTTTATTTCTTATAATGCAGGAATGTCATTCTCGATTAGAAGAATGTCATCTACATACAAAACAAGAAATATAATAACTGAACCATTTGCCCATTTATAAATGCAAGGTTCCTCTTCATTCTTAATGAAGCCATATGATTTGATCACCTTATCAAATCGTATGTTCCAACTCCGTGAAGCTTGCTTTAATCCATAAATAGATTTTTGAAGCTTGCACACCTTAGACTCATCTGCAGATATAAAACTTTTCGGTTGCATCTGATCGGTTCTCTCAATTTCAAAAGTAAACCACGCAATAGCACGTATCCTGTAGGATAGTAATTACGGGTGTCGGTCCATAGGGATTGAAGACAAGTTATTTTTCTTAAATTACTTCAAAGGGTATAAGCTAGAGTAAATGATAAAAACTAAGAATTAATATGGATGTAATAGTATGAATTATCTATGGAGGAAGGTGTTTAGGGCTAGAATCCACCGATAGATTTATATCCGTGATGCTTTCAATGATTGAGTTGTATTTAAGACTTGATTGCTTCTGACTACAAGCCAAAGCAATCATAAAAGAAAATTATAACTAATTCCTAGCATGAATCATCTAAGTCTAGCACAAACTATCTACTGTAACGATAAGCATGACCTGTCTAACCTAGCATGATGCATCTGATCATTAAATCATTAAACATGAAATCGATGTCACATGAATATCTCCTCCAAACCATAGGTGTTGGATTCGATGAAATAGATCAATCTATGTAAAATATTTTCTGCAAGATAAATAATTCACATAAATTGGATAAATCATAAGATCAATTGATAAATTCTTTGTCATGCAACAATCTTACAATACAAACTCAAGTCAATAAAAATGAAATGAATACTCCTCTATGGCTTCATCGAACCCCTAAACCGAGGTTTAGTCGCTCATGGTGCTCGTCATCTCCATTAGTTGGCTGAAGAACTCCTTTGCCATCCGCCTCAAACCCTCTCTATTTTTTTATTCTCTTTTTTTTTTGTTTTCTTTCTCTTCAAAATAGAGCAAGCTCTGTTTTTCCTCCTTGGAACAGAGCTCTCTCTCCCCCTTTTTTTTCTTCTTCTTGTCTTCCTCTTATAGATCGACGAAGACCCAGCAATGGATTCCCAGAGAGGAGGAGGGCGTGGTCTGCGGTCTTTGATCTCGCGGAGGCTTGATTCCTGTTGCATGCGAGGGCGTGATGCTGGGAGAATGGCTGGATCTCGGGCGAAGATGATGAAGGGCGTCAATCCGTGGGAGAATGGCTGGATCTCGGGCTTGATTGCAGAGGCTGGTGAATGCGGAAGGGAGAAGAGGCAGAGGCAGGGTCATCTGGGATTTAGGGATCTTGAATCCGGAGGAGATGTGGACGGTGATGGTGAAAAATAGGATGCTGGTCGCGAGCTGTGGATCCGTGGAAGGAATCGTGCTTCGTGGCTTTCCTTCTTTGGACCATGGGAGGATGGGAGCATCGACTGTGACGCGTGGCTGCTGGGAGTGGATCCGGATGAAGACGGAGGAGCTGGTCACTGGCTGCACTCGTTGGATGCGGCTGGAACGGGCTGATGGCGGACGTGAATCTCGGCTGTTGGGAAGAGGGCTGGCCACGGGATCGACGGGAGGACGCGAATCTCGGCTGCTGGGAAGATAGGCTGGCCGCGGGATCGACAGGAAGACGCCGTGGAAGATGGACGGCCATGATGCATTGCGGGAGGAAGAAGAAGAACAGTGAAATTTCGTAACACTGTTCTTATGAACAGTGTTTTCACGGAACACTGTTCATATGAACAGTGTCATTTCGGAACACTGTTCATATGAACAGTGATTTCAGTAATTTCGGGAAAAGTTCTTTTTCTTGCTCATTTTGACGTGAAAATGGGCATATGTGGATTTAAAATAAAGGTCTCTCCTATTTTGCTTAGTTTGGAAACGTGATGCGGAGATGGGAATTTCTGAATCGTTGGATTGTTTGGGGGAGCCACGGACAGTGGTCGCGGAAAAGGAATGAAATTGGTTGGGAATTGGCTTTGGATTTGAGGTGGGTTATAATCGTTGATTTGCTTGAACTTGTTCTCGAGCCCAATGTTATTTAAATTTAATTCTTGCTAAACTGCTTCAGACCGAACTCGACCAGATAAAATAAAGAAGACTAAAAATAAGACCGTGACTTAATAAAAAGGGTTACTCAAACATTTTTCCCATACAAAACTAATTAATTATAACTTTCAATCTAATCAGGACCAAAATTCATTTAATTATAACCTTAGCTTGATTACAACTCCATCGGATTACCTAACCGGATCAACACAATCTCCTCCTTATATGTTTTCCTGTAGTTTTCATGAAGGATCGCAACCAAGAGAGAGACAAGTTCAGAGTCTGGTTTAAAAAAGAATTATTTACTTCTTACCATATTTTAAATTTATTTTAATGATTATTCAATTTCATGGTAAAATATGTATTTATCAGTTTAAGAACATTGATAAGTGCTATGGAAAGATAACTAAATTATAAATTATTCAGTACTTATCAGCATCATATACACCTCCTCTTCTAAATCTCCATTTAGAAAAACGGTCTTTACATCCATTTGCCAGATTTCATAATCTAAATGTGCTGCTATCGCAAGCATAATCCGAATGGACTTGAGCATTGCCACGGGAGAAAACGTCTCGTCATAGTTAATACCATAACGTTGACGATATCCCTTGGCAACCAGACGGGCTTTATAGGTCTCAACCTGACCGTCTGCTCCCCGTTTCCTTTTGAAAATCCACTTACACCCTATGGGTTTGATCCCTTCGGATGGGTCAACTAATGTACATACATCATTGACCTTTATGGATTCCATTTTGGATTGCATGGCTCCAAGCCATTTATCAGAGTCATACCTCTACATTGCATCCATATAGGTGATCAGATCCTCATCGTTTTCATCAAGTTCGACAGGATCCCCGTTTCGGACTAAGAAACCGTAGTATCTGTCCGGCTAACGTGGTACTCTACCTGATCGCCTTATTGGTGCATCTAAAATAGGTTCTGGATTTGATCTAATCAATTCAGACTCAACTGGTTCAGCAGATGGTGTCGGGTCTTCTACATGTTGAACTTTTCTAAGCTCAACATTAGAGCTTCTACTTCCTTCTCCAAGAAATTTCTTCTCTAAGAATACAGCTCTAGTGCTTACAAACAACTTTTGTTCTTCAGCAAGGTAGAAATAATATCCTTTAGTCTCTTTAGGGTAACCGACAAAGAAATATTTGTCAGACTTGGGTTCAAGTTTGTCTGTTTTCAAACGTTTGACGTACTCCGAACACCCCCAAACCCTAAGGTGAGAGAGCATCGGCTTACGTCCAGTCCACATCTCATGTGGTGTTTTATTTACAGACTTACTTGGAACCTTATTAAGAATGTAATTGCTAGAAATATGCCCTAAAAGCCAATTTGGCTGACGCATTATTTTGTTCTAGGACATAACTTTGTACTTGACCTAATTATGAATTTATTAAGTTGGGCATTCTTTTCATTCATGTTCTTATGTGTCCATGAATCATCCAAGAAATTAATAAGATGATGACGCATATTCTCAAGAGTTGAGAATTTGATGCATGTGTCATTGGTGATTAATTCCTGAATTGCTCCTGATCGATGGGTCATCACGAGGACGGTGATCGATCCGTTGAGATTAGTGCACATATGACTTTCTTTGATGGACGAGTCTTGATTCCACAATATGGAGACATTGGAGTGATTGTGCAAGTGCTTGTTAGAGAACAAGGGTACTGAGCGTGACCAAAGCAAGTAGTCACTTGGATGTCTATCCACTAGTTAGTGACTTACTTAATGTTGCAGTTGTATGACTGGTTCTTTGACCTGCGATGCCTCGGCTATTCACAGTGAGGTTGCTGTAGTTTGACGAGCACATAAACATGGGCCCTATCTATTTGGATCCTTGTGTTGCAAATTGGCTGCAGTAGGTTCATTGTAGGAGTAGGGGTGCATCTAGATGGAATCTATCGACTTTGATAGATTAGGAGAGATCCTATGTGATTTATGAGACTGAGTTCGTAAATCCTTGGCCAAGGTAGTTTTTGGAAAAAGAGTTTTCCAATCTCGAACTAAAGTCGAATAAATTTTACATATAACAGATGAAGGGGTTTGACGAGTTATCCATGACATCCATCCTGTCGGAATCTACGATAGAGGGACTGTATCATACGATAACTACACCTAGAGGTTCATCTATTCTATTCTGTTGGGTTGCCACTACATGTTGCTAGGTGTCACTGGTGGATTGTGAGACTCAGAGGCATTCACTTGATGATCAGTGAACCCGAATGAGAAGAGTGGGAATTGTTCCAACCCATTGAAAGAAGTTTCAATGATATTGTGATAGGGATCACAATATATCTCACTACCAGACAGAATAGAACCTATGGGGTCATACATATTAGAGGTATTGATCGATCCGATGGTTGAATTGTGATTTGGAATCACAAATAATTTATAATTATCAATTTGATTGATAATTGTTTTAACTCACTAAGAGTTAGTGAGTAGAAGAAGGAATAATTGTAATTGGATTGTAATTTAATTAAATCAATTGGACTTAATTAATTGGGCTTGATCTCATTTAATAAAAGTCCTACTTGCAGTAGGACTCCTAAAGCCTAAGTAGATTAGGACTTCAAATTAAATTAGAGTCCTACTTGGAGTAGGATTCCCAAAGTCCTAATTGGATTAGAACTAAAATTATATGAGTCCTAATTAGATTGGGATTCCTAAAGTCTCAATTAATTTTGATCTAATAAATTAAGATGACTCATAATTGGATTAGGATTGAAGAGTTCAATAGAGTCATGATTCAATTGGATCCTAATTAGATTAGGACTCCAAGAGTCATAATTGATTTAATCTTATGGATAAACATGAGGGGACTAAAGGGGCTGAAAGTGGAGCCCACGCCTAGGGTTCAAAAAAAGGGAGCGTGTGTGATCGGTTCTTTCAATTTCAAAAATAAACCATGTAATAGCACGTATCCTGTAGGATAGTGATTATGGATGTCGGTCCACAGAGATTGGAGACAAGTTATTTTTCTTAATTAAATAATTAATTCAAAGGGTATAAGCTAGAGTGAATGATAAAAACTAAGAATTAATATGGATGTAATAGTATGAATTATCTATGGAGAGAGATGTTTAGGGTTAGAATCCACTGATGGATTCATAAGTGTGATGCTTTCAATGACTTAGATGCATGTATGATCTGATTGCTCTTAACTACAAGTTAGGACAAACATACAAAAAGTTGAAATCTAACCCACAATATGAGTCATCTAAGCCTGGTACAAACCATCTTCTCTAAGGATAGGCATGGTCTGTCCTATTTAGCATGATTCATCTGATGATTAATTTCTCAAAGATAAATTTGGTAGTTGCATAGCAATCTCCTCCAAACCACAGGTATTGGACTCGATTTCGATAAACTAGATTAATTCATGCAAAGGCTTTCTACAAGATAAACATCTTACACAAATTAAACAGGACATTTCAAGATCATAATTTCATTAAATATGCAACTGTCTTACAATGTTAAAAATCAAAGAAATGCAACATAAATACTCATCCACGGCTTCATCAAACCCCTAAACTAGGGTTCAGCCACTCATGATGCTCGGCGACTTTGATCGGCTTGCTGAGATGCTCCACGCCATCCGCCTCAAGTCCTTCCCCCTTTTTCTTTCACTAATTGATCCGCTCATAGCCTCTCTCTATTTTTTTCATTTTTTATTCTCCCTTCTCTACAAAATAGAGCATGCTCTGTTCTTATTTGAACCGTGCTCTCCCCCTTCTCTCCTAGCCGATGGCCACCTTATATAGCCAACGCTCACCCGGTGATGGATCCCCTGGGAGCGCGCTGGTGGGGATGCGGATCCGGGATGCTCGATGGGAGGAGCCACAGGATCAATGTGATGGCTGGCTCTGGAAACTTTGTGGAATGCATCGCGGGAGAAGAAGCGGAGGACAGATCGCGGACGGAACGGCTCAAATCCGGAAGAGGGGGACGGCTAGATGCTTGGGCTCATGCCTGATCTCATGGGATGCTGGAAGCGTTGATCATGGAGGAGATTTGGTTGCGGGATGGCTGGGCGGATCGCTCCGGACAACTTCTTTCTTTGGACCGCGGAAGGAGTGTGATGACCCAAAGATGTATTTAAAGATTGATTTTGATGATCACAAAACCTTGAAGTATAAATACTAATGTGTGTGTTGCAAGAAGAAAAATAATTTGTTTTGCAAGGAACATAGCAAGTTGGATAAACACAAGAAGGCCTCAAAGCTCTCAAGAAGAGTTGGAAGAAAGCTACACTTCATTGGCCCAAGTTTCAAGTTCAAAGGATTCAAGTTGGAGGAGCAAATTCAAAGAAAAATTCAAAAGAATAGTCCTCGAGTCGACTCCTGGAAGTTTAGAGTCGACTCTGGCACTCTGGAGTTTCAAGAAGCAGTGCTCGAGTCGACTCCAATACTCTACGAGTCGACTCCGACTGAGAACAAACAAAAAGACAGAAAGTTGATTTTCAGCACTACAGTGCTCGAGTCGACTCCTACTTCAGCGCTACAGTGCGGAGTCGACTCCCATCTACAGTGCTGACAGACTACTATTCACAAGTGACTCCTGTTTCAGCCGAGTCGACTCCTACTTCAGCCGAGTCGACTCCAGCACGCTGGGAGGCATAACGGCTAGTTTTTTCTTGATTCCAACGGCTCTATTTTTGTCTCTAACGGCTAGATTTTTGTTTCCACTCCCTCTAAAGCTATAAAATCAAGAGGAGAGCTAGGGAAGAAGAAATGGAAGTGGGAGAAAATACTTAGGAAAGAGATCTCAAAGAAAAATCTTCCAAAAGCACAAAAGGGCCATTCAAAGCAAAATAGAGAGAAGAAGAGCATCCGAGTGAATCCCAAAGCTTCCTCTCCAACTGTGTGCTGCCTCAGTGATCCTCTACCTCGTGCGAAATCAGAAGAGGGTCAAGTAAAGAAGAAGCCGAGTTTCCTCATCTACACAACTTGTTTGAGGGCTTCTCTTTACTCTATTTGTTTATATTGTTATATTTGCTTATTTAAGAAGCTTTGATTTGTTTTAAATTCTTGTTCTAATATCTTGTAACTTGATTCAATCAAGGGATTGAATCAAGGGGTTAAGGTTTGTTGGTGAGCCGAAGGGAAAACCAACGTTGTAAGGTTGTGGTTGGTGAGCCTTTGGAAAAACCAATTGGGTTGATTGTGAACCCGAAAAACAATCGTTGTAAGGTTGTGGTTGGTGAGCCTTTGGAAAAACCAACTGGGTTTGATTGTGAACCCGGAAAAACAATCGGTTGGTTCTAGTCGGTGAGCCTGTGAAAACCGACCGAGTTCGTTGTGATCTCGCAAAACAACAAGTTGGGTTGTGAGCTTGTAAAACAACCGGCTGTAATCTGAGGGATTATAGTGAAATTCCCAAGAGGTCTTGGGGAGTGGATGTAGGTGCTGGGGTGCACCGAACCACTATACATCTTTGTGTTTGTGATGCCTTATCTCTTGTATTTCATGCCTTACATTCATACTTGATCGTGTAATATCTCTAGCTTTGTTTTCTATAGAGTTCTAAGTGATTGTTTAGAATTTGCTTAGCTTCCTCTCCATTCTTACCATACACATAGATTAAAATTGATAATACAACTATAAGTTAATTTTAGATCAATCGCACCCTAAAGCCATAGTATAATTGCTCTAGCTTAATTTTTCACTACTTTACTTGTAATTGCCTAGAGCTTAAGTAAATAACATCTTATCATTCCGCTGCATTCAATTCAAAGTAAAAATTAGGTAACATAATTTTTAGAAAACCCAATTCACCCCCCCTCTTGGGTTGTCACCTTGGGCAACAAGTGGTATCAGAGCAGGTGCTCTTCTATTAATTATAGTCTTAACCGACTAGAGCTAAAGATTATGACAACCCCACATAATACATTATTTGCCGAGGGATTTTCCATAAACAGACCTCCACCTTTTGATGGAACTTACTATATTCAATGGAAAGCTAGAGTGAAAATTTTTGTTCAATCATAAAACTATAAAGTATGGACTATCATTATAAATGGCCCTCACATACTCTCTTAAGCTGTCAATGAAAAAGACCTAGCACAATTGAATGCTAATGCTATGAACATTCTATATTGTGCTATCCATGAATCTATATTTCATAAGATTTCTGCATGCTTATCTGCTAAAGAAATCTAGGATACTTTAAGAAATATTTATGATAAATCTCAGATTAGCTCACATGTGCTTCAATTGCATACTAACAATCAGACTGCAGAATCTTCCACATTAGCCGAGTCGACTCCCAGTTTGTCCGAGTCGACTCCTAGAGAAAAACAGTCTGAAAGGCAGAGACTCAATCTTGGAGATCCTGTGAACGAGTTGACTCCAAGTATTTCAGAGTCGACTCCCAAGTTAGCTGAGTCGACTCCAACAAGGCCCGAGTCGACTCCGAGGCAGAACAGTTCAAAAGACAGAGAATCATCTTTTAGGCCTCTAAGAGCGAGACGTCTCTCGAAGATCTCGAGTCGACTCTCAAGTCAGTCGAGTCGACTCCAAGTAAACCCGAGTCGACTCGAGAAAGAAAGAACAACAAAAAAATTCAAAAGCTTCCTAAAGACAAAGAAGAAGAGGAAGCTAGATGAAAGAAAGAAAGAGATAAAAAGGAAGAGAGCCTTGACCAAGGAAGAGTCAAACAAGAAAATGAAAGCTAGGAGCAACAATGATGATATTAGCTCCAAAGAACTACAAGAGGTAACTAACTTGTGCTTCATGGCACAAGAAGATAAGGTAAAATCTGAATCTACCTTTATATCAAATGATTCTCAAGAAGAATTCCCTTATGATGAATTATTAAATGCTTTTCATGATTTGTATGGTGAATGTAGAAAATTAGCTATAAAGAATAAAAATCTTAAGAAACTAAATCTGAAAATTTCAAAAGAAAGAAATTCTAGTGATGAAATACAAGATAAAGTAAATTCTGAAAATGAAAGCTTAAGGTTAAATTTAGAACAATTGATTCAAAAAAATCAGAGTTTAATTAAAGAAAATCAAAACTTAAGTAAAGAAATTAACCAATTAAAATTTTTTATTAACAAATTCACTGTAAGTTCAGAAAGATTAAAAATGATGTTTGAAAGCCAATATGTTGCTTATAATAAATCAAAACTTGGCTTGACTCCTTTACTTAACAATAAATCTCTAGAGAAAAAGGTTATCAATTCACCAAGCAAACCATTAAATAAGATAACTTATTTCAAACATGAAAAGAATGGGCATAACAACTTTACCTATCGTTCTAACATAATTAAATCAAGTGGTAAAGTTATTACAATTAAACAAATTTGGGTTCCAAAAGGAACCATATGTCCTAACTCTCAAGGACCCAAGCAAGCTTGGGTATCCAAAATGAAAATATGAGGATGTAGATATAGGTGTGCCAAGATACCTATGGAATAAATAGAACTTTCATACAAATGGGTGTTCTAGACACACGTCAAAAAAAAATGAAACTTAAAATATACTTATGAAAAGTAATTAAAAAATAATAATAATGAAATCAGTAACCCTTGCATCTCATCATTATTTTTGCTTTAGTATTTGATTAAAATATGAATTGCAAGTATTGATCAATTTTGTGATATAGAAAATACTTTTGAAAATATAATCAAATCACTTCATTTTATAGTATACTTTACTCATTATTGGATAAGTTGCTAAATGATTAATCAATTTATTAAGAATAACTCTATGAATTCTCTATATGCTTGATTGAGAGTTTTTATCCATGGTATTATTGTTTATCGATCATAGATATGAAAATGTGTACTTGGTATACCTTTTAATATATGCACTATGAATACCAAGATTAAAGAAACTATCTTTGGCATATAAAATCAACTCATGCTAGTATGTACTTAATCTCAAAAGACCTTGCCATTGGCTTACTTAGAGTATCTTCTGAAAGGTCAAAGTTTACTATGCATGGTAACTAAGGAAACAAACAAAAATCAATTTCTAAATCTAAAGATGTTGTTTCCATTACTAAGTTTTCAAAAGCTTACATTAGTTTTGTTCTTGGCACTCAAATTGAAATATTTTCTACATTGGCACAAACTCACAAAAAGGGTTCAAATGAAAAAGGTTTGCAAACTATGAAAATAAAGAAGTATCATGGCATAGTTTTGAAAACCAATTTTGTATTAAGCTGTGCACAGAAAATAATATTGAATACGATTGTTTCTGCACCAAGAACACCATAAGTAAAATAGGATTAATAGAATCCTTGAAGAAATGAAAAAGGCAATGTTGTATGATAGTCATCTACTTAAATGATTTTTTTTTACAGCTATCATCATTGCTTGTCATATATATGGTTTCTATTAGATCTATTTTTTGATGAAAACTCCATTTGATCTTCTGAAAAATAAAAAATGATCTATTGCATATCTTTCATATTTTTCAGTAGTATATGTTATGCTTGATATAATCTTTTGAAAATAATGCCAAATCAGATAAAGATATTTCTATCTTTGGATATCATTCATCAAGCAATGCATATAAAACATTCAATGAAAAGATTCTAGTTGTAGAAATATCAATTCATTTTTTTCTTTATGAGACTAATGATTTATTATCAAGATACTAAAATCAAATTATATATGTATATGGTTAATCTTTTACATATAACAATCTGAAAACTTGTTAATAATTAGAACCAAATTGAGTTTTTCAGAAATGTACTTAATGAAGAAAAATTGATAACTACTAAAAGACTAAATCAAGAAAAGATGAAATAGATCTTGATGAAATTCTTGCATGATTAGAAGTAAAGATCACCATTATCATTTGCTTGCTTTATGAGCTTTATATTCTGTCAAATGAATGTGTAGAATGCACTCCTATGTGGTTATTTCATTAAAAAAGATCTATGTAAAATAACCACCTTATTTGAAAACACTCATTACAAATATGATAAAGCAATATGTGATTTGGAACAAGCATCAAAAGCATGATATATAAAAGCTTGAGTAACCTTTTGATAAAAAGTAATAATGATAAATCTATACATTAAAAAAGAAGAATTTGTGATATCTTGCTTGCTCAAAGCATACATTGATGGCATCATCTTTGGTTCTACTAATGAAGATTTATATGGAGATTTTACTAAGCTCATGCAAAGTGAGTTTGAAATATGTGTAATGAATGAATTAACATTTTTTCTCGAACTCCAAATTAAGATAAACAAGGAAGGGGATCTTCATTGACCAAAGTTAGTCCACAAGAAAACTCTTATAGAAGATTGGCATGAAGAAGGTATGTCTATGACCCCATCTTGTAGAATTTGAAAAGGATAAGCAATGTAGATCTATTGTTTTAAAGCTGTATTGAAGCATGATAGAATAATTATTTTATCATACAGCTAGTAGACCAGATTGTATGCTCATTATGTGCCCTTGTGCAAGACTTTAATCTAACTCTAATGAATCATATTTTATTGATAACAAATGAATCATAATCTGAATTTTGATAGAAATAATTATTTAAGGCAATTTAATCAAAACTTAGCTAGCATGCCTTATTGATAATTATCTTAAGCAAATAGAATCTAAGCTAAATTGATTTTGAAAATAAGAAATTGATTTGATCTTGATGAATCTTTCTATTGCTTCACATGCTTGTCCTTGAACCATCTTGGTTAATGAAACTATCTCTTTAGTTCAAGTGAATGTACTTGCTTATATTTAGACAATCTCTTGAGTAAAGTGACTCAACATTCAACTATTGTCATATCTTATATTGAGTCATCTAGTTAAAAATATGTTGGATGAATGTTTTGTATCTTGAAGAAACTAATGACTTTCTTTCAAGAAAGAAAAAGAGTTTGTTAATAATGCAGGATCCTTGAGCAAGAAAATGAGAGATTTCAACTTGAAGGACACCTCCACGTAAGATACAATATACATTCACATACAAACAAGAGAGAGGACCTTCTTCAGCCAAAAGTTTACACATAAGAAATCTAGTAGGTATTTGACTTGAAGAATGCAGAATGTATCGGTAATTTTAGATACCTCTCTCATAAATTAGCTTAGCAAAGTCAATAACTTAAATCTTATTATGGCATGATTAAAATCTTTAATTATTAATCTTTTGATATCATGTCCATATATGTATTACTTGATTTATGCTTTTAGAAATTGTTTCATGGTTTGCTCAAACTAAAATATTTCTTTGACTATATCATAACCATGAAATACACAAGTATATGCTTAAAATGTTGATTTAAAATGACTTGTGAGAAGCTATGAATTCTTGAGCATAATGAAAATGTTGTTTGCATGATATACATCTATATGATACATAAGATTATTTCTTTATTCTGCTCTTTCATGTAAATTACTTGAGAATAACAAAAAGAGAGAGAGATAAAGAAAAGAAAATGGATATTATTCAAGAGAAGTAAAATCTAAGTAAAGGCAAATACTCCAATCTTAAGGAAAAGCAAAACAAGCATAATATATTCGGCACATTTGTGAGACTTGTGTGAGCATTCTTTTGGAAGGAATAAAATCCGTAATTAATTACGCTTAAACAGGGAGAGTTTGAAGTGAACTTTTTAACCTTTCTATATTGCTCATCACAGGGATGGTGCCAATGGGGAGGCTAGTGGTACTACCCGGCACTATTTGACCCAACTATTCGGTGTAGGGCATATTAGGGACGGCACAAGAGGGAGGCTAGTGGTAGTACCTCGTGCCCCTTCCAACTCCACCGGATAGGGAGCAAATAGAGTATAGAGCATAAGAAAGTAAAAATGAAAGACAAAGTAAATGAAAGTATATAAGAAGAATCAAGTCAAATTTTTTAATCACTTGAAAACATACTTTAAGGATGAAATCAGTCCAAGATTATATTTAAATAGGGGGAGTTTATTTGAAAAGAATTGATTTTGATCATTGACATGCTTGTTCTTAATATTTTAATGCATGACTTAGCACATAATATATTTTGCATGTGGCATGATGTCTTGAATTATGGGTTCTCAATATTTTGTAATGCTCCATGCTTGGACAATTTGATTGAATGTTTGAAATACTACATAAATTTTTTTTTTTGGTATTATTGAAAAGAAATTTCAGATTTGTCGTTCACAATCATCTTTAAAATCTGAAAGTTGAATAAATTTGTAAAAAGGAGAAGAAAAGGATATCTCTATTTAGGCAAAATGAATTGATTTTGTTTTATCCTTCAACTTGCCTAAATTTGGTATATCCTTCAACTTGCCTAAATTTGGTATATAATGTTCTAATTCGTACCAAAACTCAACATTAAATACAAAGATTCTGAATATGCTCTAATATGTTTGAAATATGTGTTTTCAATCATAATGATTTAAGATGAGCTACAATGTGGAAGATACATATCTCAAATTACAACTTTGAAAGCCTCCTTGAGAATCTTTATGAAATTCAGAATCTGATTTTGTATAAAAGCTTAAACTCAATATGAATTTCTAGATAAAACTACAGTTTAAGAAAAATAGAATAATTCTGATGCCTTGATTGCTTACCCCGTTATGCATCTGAAATATATCATTCTTATCTTTAAAGTGTACTAATATTGGTCTAAATGATGTGTCTTTCGATGATCTTGATTGCAAACATATATTTTTTAAATATATGATTTTATTTTGATATTGAAAAAATTTATTGTGCTTCATGTATACATTGTTGAAAAACTATGATTGATAAATGCTAAATAATGCATAAACTAATATCTTATTCATAGCATTTATCATTATTTTAATTCACATATTTTATAAATTTAACTAAAAAATGTGTTTTCCTTCATCATTGCATTTTAATAAATTATTAAAGGTAAATCGAGTTTTACTTATTTATTTACTGATTAAGCTTAATGGGTGCAGGTCCAGTCCAATAATTCCCAAGTCATCCACTGTGGTTTAATTTCTCCCGCATCCAATTGAGTTCAACCTCTCAAGATTAGTTTCATCCTCTCCACAGTGCACTATTTGAACCCATACCACGACCGTAGGTTGGCAATCATCCCATTTGTGATCAGCCACTCAAAACCCCACACCAAGCTGTCAACCAAACCCCAGATTGCTTCCCAGCGTCCACGATTCATAGAAATCTCCCAGCGCATCAAATCCCCTGCCCACGGATCCATCCAGCCTTCATCTTGTTCGGATTTCCTCCTCTTCAACCCGGGATAAACTCAAGTCCCAAGCTTTCTTCTGTTCGGATTGACTCGATCATCCAAGTGAAGAAGCTCGGTTAATTCCCCTGCATCCACAACGGTCCAGTTTCTCCCGTGATGCATGCAAAAGGTCCCACGTTCATGAGCAACCGCCTACGGATTTTCCCCAGCATTCTAGATTGATTCCAGCATCCATATTAACAGAAATCTAAGATTCTCCCTTCCAGATTTCTTCTCCCGAATCGAGCCAATCTGCTCCCAGCCGGATGAGCATCCCATCTCCTCCCGTATCCCATGAACAAAACCAAGCCTTGCATCCTTATCCAGCCAACGGCAGCACTTCCAAACTCCCCAGCTCCCGTTCAGAGTTCATCTCAGCCGTGAACAACAACCCAACATTTTCCGGACCATCATCCAACTTCGAATCAGTTCTTCTCCCCTGTTCCACGTCACCTCCCAGCTAACCTCGAGTGATTTTCGTATCTAAACTTCATCTCCCCATCGTATCTCTATTCCGTTCGCATCCCATTCGAATCAAACACTCCATCCAAGCCCCATCCTCTTCTCCGAATAACTTCCAAGATACGTCCTAGTTCCCCTGTTCCGAGTTCATCTTTTCAACCATGAACCAAATCCCAACATCCCAACAGCATCCGGATTAACTTCATCTACCGAATCCCTTGTTTCCACTGAATCAATTATCATCCATGGATAAGTCTCCGCCTTCCAACCATTCCGTGAATCTCTCCTGTGACTTCATCTCTTCCGAAATCTCCTGCTCACGGATCGTTACCTCCTTCCACATCTTCCACGCGTCTGGCTCAGCTCTCTCCCATCCTTATCCAAACGACTTTCCCTGCTTCAACCACAGAGGAACAGAAATCCCAACTTTCGGATCAGAGCCTTCTCCACGTCCGCAAGCCATTCCGCGTTTCAGCATTATCTGAACCTGCAGCTGAGATTTCCAAACGTCCGAGCTTCACGGATCGTAGCCTAGCGAATCCCTGCATTCAGCCAACGGCAAAGGTCTATCCTTATCTGTGATTCAAAACAAAGGAGAGAGGGGGAGATGGCAGCCTATAAAAGGCTCAGGCGTGAACCGAGGAGGGGCATACTTCACCACCAAGGGGGCCGGTTGATCCCATCCATCCTTCGGAGGAGTCCTTCCGGGAGACAGAGAAGGGAGGAGAGAACCAGAGACGGGAGGAAGAAAAGAAGAAATGGAAGCTCTCGGCGCTGCCACTGTTCAACTCTTCATGGAGGGCTAATCTCTTCTCTAGGGCTGGATGCAGCCCTAACAAAGGAAGATGGGTTTTATATTTTATTTTATATTCTTGGGGTTGTATGAACTTATTGTTTCTAATGGATATCTTCTTTTGAATCATATTTAATTTCTGTAATTTTAAGTATGATGTTCGTACAACTGTTCTTCATGATCATTAGGTAAATATAAGATAGTCCATGCTTAAGGAAGATGCAGTGTGCTACCACCTTAGATTAGGGTAGACATTTCATGCCAACTGAAGATGGATTATGCCCAAATTACTTCTGTGAATTTCTATTCGAATGCTTATTAGGCTTGTAGCCAATTTGCATATTAATCCAAGAATAAATTAAAATACAAATAACCCTTGATCCAATGTTAGTGGTGAATTCCTTGCCCTAGGTTCTCCCAAACTGATATCCCTTTAATTGCATTTTTTTTATCAAATTTCTTAGTTTAATAGTCTTCACAAATTCATCCGTTTGAATATTTTTATTTTTAAGAAAAATAACTATACCCCAATCCCTGTGGATCGATACCCGTAATCACTATCCTACCAGATACGTGCTATTGCGTGGTCTTTAAAGTTGACTATCAATTTTTGGCGCCGTTGCCGGAGATTGTTAGTATAGTTGTTTTTCTTTTCATATATAAAAAAAATTTTAAAAATATATATATATATATCTCTAAAATAAATAAAAATATTTTTCTATTTTTTTTACTTTAATTATCCCCTTCCTTCTTTCTTACTAATTCTTGATTTTTATTTTGGTATTATTTGATCAGAAATCGAAGAGAAAATCTGGAGCGATCAAAAAGGGAACTATTGGAAAAGGAATGCTGTAAAGGTTTGCTTAAAAATTGCTGGAGAAATTTTCTTTGGTAACATTTGAACCTTTCTTATTTAAATTGATTCCCAATTAGCCTGAAATATTGTGGTGATTGTTTGATTTTAATTTCAATAAAAGTGTGAATGCATGCTTGATACACATACACCAATTAATCCGCACATAGTAAGGGCAATCACCCCAACAAGATAAGAACTGGATTTCATCACCAGATTCTTGCCCAAATTAGGTGAATCAATTCTCACATAGTTATCACCTTAATTAAAATTAATTAGACATTGGCCCCTAGGGACATTCGAGCTCAATAGGACGAAGATCACCGAAAGTTGCACCAATTTCGCTCTGTGGCTCAGTTGATGTCTAGGCAAGCTTTGTCCCAAGGGAGACAGTTTATCTGTTCGAGGCAAGTGGTTTTTAAGTGGGACCTTTGCAACGCATCGTGACCCCCCCACTTACCTGGGAGCTTACCTGGTCAACTAAGTTCATTAGACCGGATTGGAGGCTTAGGTGCCCTCTTCAAACCAGTTAGGAGCTGTCTAGTAATTTTAGGGCAAATACAAGGATTTGATGTATTTTTCTTTTAGTGCATGCTTGACTGTACGTGATTGATCCAAAAAGTATTGGTGCATGCTAGGGTGTCGTTCCAAATCTTCTGAACTATTATCTTTTGACCCTAAAATAGAACGGACCCTTAGGAATCTTCGAGCTAAGATCAGAACATTAGAATCAACTATACCCGGTATGATTTAATAAGGATGCACTGCGTCTGGCTGAAGACGTTAAACTTAGCGCTTGTTGGGAGGCAACCCAATTCTCGTGGGTTATTTTTGCATATTTTCTTATCGTATTTTTTTTATTTTCTTAACAGGATCCCTCATATTACTGATGCAACTACGGTAAAATGCTTCTATCCTCCATATGCATCATATTTTCGTCCAAAATAAAAAAAAATTATATTAAACAATAAAAATAATAATATAATATTCAAAAAAAAAATATTGAGGACAATGTCTGATCTAGGTTGGGGGGTAATAGGATTTGAATTTTTGAAGGAATTTTTCGCATTTTTACATTTTTAAGTGAATTTCACAAAAAAAAAAGTGAATTTCAAAAAAAAAAAAATCTAATTTCTATGCCTTAGTGCTGAAATGATAATCACACAAAGTATATAAAATATAAAAAGCCCAATAACTAGTCAGGAGTAAGTCAATTTGAGTTCTTTTTATTAAATATTCTTTTAGCGAGTTGTAAGATAATTTTTACTTTGGAATTTCACAACACACATGGCCTGCACTTCTAAGATTAGGTTCAAAAATTATGTTACTAAGTCTAGTAGCAACCTTGAGTCCTGATGAATCATTCCTATCTAATTCACTATTATCCCGTATTTATTGTTTAAAAAAAAAAAAAGTGAATTTAGTCAGGTACATCGAAAAGGGCTACCTATCGTCAAAGGTCAGCGGGCTTGTAATGAGGAACCCGAGCATAGGTCCGTAGGAGAGTCTTGATGCCTAACACCTTATGCCATCTGGTGTGGGAGTGTTGACTGAATGCTCGTTACATAGAGGAATCATTACAAGAGTAAAAGTGCGTAATAAATATAAAATAATAAAAAATAATAAAAAATAAAAAAAAATAAAAAAAAGAAGAAAAAAAGAAAAAAATAATATTGACCTTGAAAAAGACGATAGTGTGAAAGCCGTCGTTGTAAAAATTCGAGTAAACTGGAATATTACAGATAAAGCCCATGAGGTATTAAAGTAAACATCCACAACTCTCGAAATCCTGCAAGGTAGGATGATTTTGAATCAGTGATTAGGTCTTATCTGACCAATTCTTGGAAACTACTAGTTTTAGCAGTATTTTGGAGAATCTAAAGCCTTAGCTTGTGTATGGTCCAGATATCACCGAGCACCCAAGTATAAATTAGCCTTACAACTCTCTAACGGAAACTTAATGACTTCAACTTAAGTTGCATCTTGACCTAGGATTTGGGCTGACTTAGTAATTAAAACTTTGTGTGCTTTTGAAATTATTGGCACTTATGCATTTGAAATCAGATTTTATAAAACAGTAAATAAATTCTTTAGGTAGCGATAGCAGTTTGTGGGTATCTGAGCCGGAAACCCTCACGAGACAAAACTCGTCCACTAGGGCCACCTAGGGGTTTAAAGCCTTATTGCATATGGTAAATGCAATCGCGATTCCTGCGAAAGTGAGTTAGTTTTTATTTTGCTCGAGGACTAGCAAAAAGTAGGTTGGGGGGTGTGATAAATGCTAAATAATGCATAAACTAATATCTTATTCATAGCATTTATCATTATTTTAATTCACATATTTTATAAATTTAACTAAAAAAATGTGTTTTCCTTCATCATTGCATTTTAATAATTAAATAAAGGTAATTGAGTTTTACTTATTTATTTACTGATTAAGCTTAATGGGTGCAGGTCCAGTCCAATAATTCCCAAGTCATCCACTGTGGTTTAATTTCTCCCGCATCCAATTGAGTTCAACCTCTCAAGATTAGTTTCATCCTCTCCACAGTGCACTATTTGAACCCATACCACGACCGTAGGTTGGCAATCATCCCATTTGTGATCAGCCACTCAAAACCCCACACCAAGCTGTCAACCAAACCCCAGATTGCTTCCCAGCGTCCACGATTCATAGAAATCTCCCAGCGCATCAAATCCCCTGCCCACGGATCCATCCAGCCTTCATCTTGTTCGGATTTCCTCCTCTTCAACTCGAGATAAACTCAAGTCCCAAGCTTTCTTCTGTTCGGATTGACTCGATCATCCAAGTGAAGAAGCTCGGTTAATTCCCCTGCATCCACAACGGTCCAGTTCTCCCGTGATGCATGCAAAAGGTCCCACGTTCATGAGCAACCGCCTACGGATTTTCCCCAGCATTCTAGATTGATTCCAGCATCCATATTAACAGAAATCTAAGATTCTCCCTTCCAGATTTCTTCTCCCGAATCGAGCCAATCTGCTCCCAGCCGGATGAGCATCCCATCTCCTCCCGTATCCCATGAACAAAAACCAAGCCTTGCATCCTTATCCAGCCAACAGCAGCACTTCCAAACTCCCCAGCTCCCGTTCAGAGTTCATCTCAGCCGTGAACAACAACCCAACGTTTTTCGGACCATCATCCAACTTCGAATCAGTTCTTCTCCCCTGTTCCACGTCACCTCCCAGCTAACCTCGAGTGATTTTCGTATCTAAACTTCATCTCCCCATCGTATCTCTATTCCGTTCGCATCCCATTCGAATCAAACACTCCATCCAAGCCCCATCCTCTTCTCCGAATTGAAAGAGTAGATGCCCTATAAGCCAATCATTTGATGGGTTTCTCTTTGTAATCCTCCAAATTATGTACTTTGACACTCGATATATATTAATAAAGGCATTGTGTTTCATCATTTGCTGCTTATCTATTTTATTATTGGATGATGAATCCCATAAATTAGGACATTAGTTTTAAGGGTTATGATGAGATCATACCAGTGAGACCTAAAATCCTAAAATCCTAATTTAGAATATTCCCAATCAAATTGGTATATTGAGTCGGGGATCAATATTACCGGAAAGACTGGCACATCTTATGTATGCTCAATGTAGAGGGTGATTGATCTCACAATCACTTGTGTAAGACACTAATACAAAGATGTGGGTGCTCATTAGAGGAATGAGTTCACTGAAATGACCAGCCATGAGAACATCTTATGGATTCTTACTTAATTATCAAAAGATGGTTCTCATAGTGGGAGTTGTGCAAGTGATCCTTAGACCTGAGATCACCATGGTACCTTGTGCACTTGAAGCTATGTTTTGGTTTATCCTCATTCACGACATTGCGTTGTGTACGGGATATTCTGGATATGGTGGATTTTGTACAAAGGTTGTGAGTAGGTCAACAAGGAATCAGTCACTTCTAGTAAGAGAAGGTAACATCCTACTTACTCTAATCTTATGATGATTCAAGAAGCCTTTGATCAAAGCAAAATGAATATTAGAAAGAGTTTCTAATGTTTCATTGTTTGAATTATCATATAAAAGATTGAGAGAGACATGAATAAGTGATTGAGTTTGATATTGATCCATACTCGAGCACTTATTCAGGATGTAGTATGACTGAGGGATTGAATTGCACAGTAACTTTCCACTGAAGGGTATGTTTGGATTTGTCCAATACATTCCTCATCTTCCGGGTAGACATGATACGTTGCTAGACGTCAATCATGTCTTGTGGATTGATCGGATCAAAGAGTTTGATTAGATCAAAGCATCAGAAAGGTTCTGATTGCTAAGTCAGGTTTAGCACTAAATTGAACCTAAATTGGATTAGAGGTATTCTAATCAGGTTAGGTCAACTTGCACCTGCACCTACTGCTGGCTAAGATAAGGAACCCAATGGGTCACACACAAGAGAATTGATCAAGGGTCTAATTGGATTAGATCATGTTTGCAAGATGAACATGCTAGCACGTGTTGCAAACCCTAGCTCCTGATTCAAATTAAATTCGAATATGATTCTTAGATTTGGTTGATCTAATATGATTAGATCATGACCTAATATGGGTTAGCCAAGAGTTGAAACCCATTTGGCTTTAATTAGATCTGATTTGATTAGGTTTAATGTTTTCTTTAAGTTGGTTAAACCCAATTGGATTGGGTTTGATAGGGCCTTCACTTTTGGACCACTGGATGGCTCTCTGGATGAAAGATCTGGACCGTTGCTCAGCGCCTGAATCTGGACCACTGGATGGCTCTCTGGATGAAAGATCTGGACCGTTGCTCAGCGCCTGAATCTGGACCATCGCTGGTGGCATCTTACTTCTGGACCATTGGATGGCACCCTGGATGATGATGTCTTGATCTAGACCATTAGATGGCACCTAGATCTGGACCATTGGCTTTGGTTCACTGCATTTGGACCCTTGGATCATCAGGATTTAAGAGGGAGATGTGAGAAAGAAGTTGATACACCCTTCTCCTTAGCACCCCATCATGATGGGATGCATCTCTTGGCACATGCCTCATCATGATGAGGTGTGTGGATGGGATGCATCCCTTTATGATGCATCCCTCCATCTCTTATAAATAAGGAGGTGCCTTGGGATTCTAAAGATCATCCAAGAAAAAGCCTTTCCTTCTCTCTCCCTTATCCCTTCTTTCTTACAAGTCTCTATCTTTTGTCCTAACCCAAGACAAGAGGGTCTTCTTTAGGACAAAAAGGCTAGTGAATGTTTTAGAGGTAGAAAGGAAGAAAGAAGTGAAGGAAAATCAGCCAATTAAATCCTTTGGAAGGATTGAACAATTAGAATCAAATTTTGGTGGAGCTAGAGTCTTGAACCCATTCCTGTGTGGATCAACATCGGAGGGTGAACATTTGGGCACCTTAGGACATCTTCAGATATATTGGATATAGCGTGATAGGTATTCTTCTATACCAAGATTATATTTTCTACATTATTTGGTTATACTATTAAGGCGATCTTGGCTTATTAGGATTTCATATAATGGGTTTTATAAGAAAATTTTATAATTCCGTATCTTCCGCTGCGCCCTAGGGCACTGGGAAACCCTAACAGTGGTATCAGAGCCACCCTTAATCAGTTTAACCAAATGATAATACATGCTATTATCTTGATGCTATGAGATAGCTAGGTTGTTTGTATGCATGATTAGTTTATGCTATGAGATAGTGTTATATTCATGTTGTAGCACAGTATAATTGCTAGTACTAAATTATAGAATGTGCAATGAGACCAATATAGTAGTATGAAAACTTTGGGCTGACCCATTCTGTAACAATCGACTCAGTTGGTGTCTAGGAAGGAAGCCACAGGTGGTTACTTAATTAGGACCTCACTCTCTGAGTGAGGGGTGCCTCCCACCTGCTTTCCTGGCCAATTATTTGATTGTCCTTTATGGTTGAGCTTAATGTTAGTAAGATACTACTATTTGAAAGCCCTCACTAAATTCATAATTAAGTCGTAGTGTTAATTGCTTTAAGCTGAGCCATTCTGAATCAATTGACTAAGTTGGTGTCTAGGAAAGAGGCTACAGGTGGTTATTTAATTAGGACCTTACTAAGTAAGGAGAGCCTCCCATCTGCTTACCTGGCCAACTATTTGATTGACCTCCATGGAAAAGCTAATTGCTGATATAATACTATAAAGGTCCTTCCTTCATGCTTAGATATTATTATGTCAATATCTACGCTAGCTTGTTGTGATTCCCACAAGGCTAGTATTAGGGATTGATATTGTAATATCTTGGTGCATATGATGCATATGGCATATTTTAATATGTTGCCTTGTTGTGATTCCCACAAGGGCAGTATTATTCAAATATGACTGTATAAAAATGAAGGGTTTGACTTAACTAGACACAATAGTTTGTTGTGATTCCCACAAGACTATATGTGTGCTAGAGGACAGAATAAAGTTGGGAATTGCATGGGATGCAATTGGAAAGAGTTTCCTACCTTTGAACTTATAAGGGCTTGTTGTGATTCCCACAAGGTCTTTTATAAGGAATTTGGATCTCAACCCCACTAAGAAAATTAGTATTTTCTCGTTCATCATACTTGAGGGTTAAGATATTCGACAAAAATAGTGGGAGTAACAATTAGATAAAAGTCCTTGTCTGATTGAATACATGTCATCATGATTGGTCTGCTTATATTAGTGTTCTTTGTAATTATAGATTAATTCTGCAAAAATGGCATCTTCACTCTCACTTAGAGGTATCTTAGATACAAACAAATTGACTGGTCCCAACTATGTGGATTGGTTGAGAAATTTAAAGATTGTTCTCACACAAGAAAAACTTTCCTACATTCTTGAAACCCCTGACCTAGGGTCAGCAGGGGAAGATGCAACTGAGGAGGAATTGGCCACATATCGTATGTGGAAAAATGATAGTTTGATTGTCAAATGTATCATGCTTGCTTCTATGAATAATGAATTGCAGAGGCAGCATGATAGCATGGATACTCACTCCATACTCCTTAACTTAAAGGAGTTATATGGTGAGCAAAGCAGAACTGCTAGATATGAGATATCTAAACAGTTGTTCCGTGCTAGAATGATCTAGGGATCATCTGTGCAAGACCACTGTTTAAAGGTTATAGACTTAATCACTCGATTAAGTCAACTTGGTTTTGCTATGGACAGTGAGCTCAGTCAGGATTTGATCCTGCAATCACTACCCGACTCATTCTCGCAGTTTGTCATGAATTATCACATGAACAAACTGAATTCCTCCCTGCCTGAGCTTCTAAATATGCTGAAAACAGCAGAGTCTCACATCAAGAAGGACAAGGGTCCGATCCTTCTTGTTGGTGAGAGCTCAAAGAAGAAGTCGGGCAACAAGGGTTCAAAGAAAAAACTAAACCCTAAGAGTCGCATCAAAAAGAAGAAGGGAAAGAAAATCTCTGGACCCGGTACCTGTTTCCACTGTGGCAAGACGGGGCATTGGAAAAGGAACTGCAAGAGCTTTCTTGCAAGTGTGAAGCCTGATGCAAGTGTTGCATCAAAAGGTATGTTTTTATTACATGCCAATATGACATTAAGTTCTTCTGATTCTAATGCATGGGTATTGGATACCGGTTGTGGTTCTCACATATGCAAATCTTTGCATGGACTGCAGAAAATTAGAAGACTGAAGAAAGGTGACTTCGAGCTATATGGCGCTGGAGGAGAATCCATCCAGGCTGAAGCTGTTGGCACCTACATACTGGAGCTACCCTCCGGAAGTTCTTGAAGCTAGAAGACTGTTATTTTATGCCAAAAATCATTAGAAATGTAATTTCAATTCCTTTGTTGCTTAAGAAAGGATTCGAAATAAATGGAAAGAGCAATGGTTGCTCTATTTCTTTATCTAATGAGTATTATTGTCATGGCACTATGAAAAATGGTCTTTTAGTATTATGTCTTAATAATGTTATGTTTCATATTGGCAAAGATAATAAAAGAAAAAGAGAAAATATTAATAATACCCTCCTCTGGCATTACCGATTAGGTCATATTAGTGAGACAAGGTTACATAAGTTGTATAAAGATAAATTCTTTGACCCTTATGATTTTGAATCATTAGGAACTTGTGAATCTTGTCTTATGGGTAAAATGACCAAGTCTCCATTCTCAGGACATGGAGAAAGGGCAAGTGAGTTGTTAGAACTCGTACACACTGATGTGTGCGGTCCTATGTCAACTCAAGCTAGAGATGGATACTCTTACTTCATCACATTTACTGATGACTTATCAAGGTTCGGTTTTGTGTATCTAATGAAACATAAATCCGAAGCCTTTGATAAATTTAAAGAGTATCAAAGTATGGTCGAAAAACAAACTGGAAAGTGTATTAAAATCCTTCGATCTGATCGAGGAGGAGAATACCTTTCTAGTGAATTTTTAGACTATCTTAAATTAAAGGGTATACTCTCTGAATGGACACCTCCATATACGCCACAATTAAATGGTGTAGCTGAAAGAAGGAATCGTACCTTATTAGATATGGTACGGTCCATGATGTGCTTCACAAATCTTCCAATTTCCTTCTGGAGACATGCCCTAGAAACTGCTGCATTAGTATTAAATAGAGTACCATCTAAGTCTGTATCTAGCACTCCATATGAGATATGGAAAGGAAAGAAACCTAATCTTAAGTATCTTAAGATATGGGGTTGTCATGCTTATGTCAAAATAAATTTTGGACATAAGCTAAGTGCTAGATCGGACAAATGTATATTTGTAGGTTATCCTAAAGATAGTTTAGGATATATCTTCTATAATCCTACCGAACAAAAGGTATTTGTTGCTAGGCATGCCACTTTCTTGGAAAAAGAGTTTTTTTTAGAAAAGGGCAAGGATAGAAGAATTGAACTTGATGAAGTTCAAGACCTACAAGGTGAGACACATAATAATCCTCAACCAGATGTACCCATGGAAGAGGTACAGCCACTACACACTACTCCTTTTCGAAGGTCAGAAAGAGTGCAAAATGCACCTGAGAGGTATGGATTTATTATTGAGAATGATGAAGCCCACATCGTTGATAACGATGACCCTCTGACCTATTCGGAAGCTGTCAAGAGTAGGGACTCTGACAAATGGTTGGACGCCATGAAATCCGAGATAGATTCTATGTATACAAACCAAGTGTGGACTTTGGTTGATGCACCTGAGGGAGTGATTCCAATAGGGTGCAAATGGGTATACAAGAAGAAGATAGGAGCTGATGGCCAAGTAGAAACCTACAAGGCCAGGCTAGTGGCAAAAGGTTTCAGGCAAAAACAAGGCATTGATTATGATGAAACTTTTTCGCCAGTAGCTATGCTCAAATCTATTCGGATTATGCTTGCTATAGCTACATACTATGATTATGAGATCTGGCAGATGGATGTCAAAACCGCCTTTCTTAATAGTCACCTTGAGGAAGAGGTCTATATGACACAGCCAGAGGGATTTGTCTCAAGAGGGAGAGCAAATCAAGTATGTAG
The DNA here is from genome assembly GCF_009389715.1 of Phoenix dactylifera. Classification (NCBI taxonomy): domain Eukaryota; kingdom Viridiplantae; phylum Streptophyta; class Magnoliopsida; order Arecales; family Arecaceae; genus Phoenix; species Phoenix dactylifera. The sequence goes on from NW_024068550.1 coordinate 120,671, forward strand.
GCTTAAGAAATCCATTTATGGATTAAAGCAGGCATCTAGAAGTTGGAACATCCATTTTGACATGATAGTCAAAGAGTTTGGCTTCATTAAAAATATAGATGAACCTTGTGTGTACAAGAAGACTAGTGGGAGTGCTATTGTCTTCTTGATATTATATGTGGACGATATATTGGTCATTGGAAATGATGTTCCAATGATGCAATCGGTCAAGACTTGGCTATCAAAGAAATTTTCCATGAAAGACTTGGGTGAAGCATCCTATATACTTGGTATAAGGATCTATAGAGATAGATCTAAAAGGATGCTAGGTTTGTCCCAGTCTAGGTACATAGATAATGTGCTGAAGAGGTTCAGCATGGATGGAAGTAAGAAAGGTTTCTTACCCATAGGACATGGCATACAACTCTCTAGGAAGATGTCTCCTAAGACATCTGAAGAGAGGAATAGAATGAGTTCTATTCCCTATGCTTCAGCAGTAGGGTCGATCATGTATGCTATGTTATGTACCAGGCCTGATGTAGCTTATGCCTTAGGTATGGTAAGTAGATTTCAGGCAGATCCCGGGGAGGATCATTGGAAAATTGTGAAAAGCATTCTCAAATACTTGAGAAGGACTAGAGATGTTTTTCTGATTTATGGAGGATCAGAATTGAAACTAGAAGGCTATTCAGATTCTAGCTTTCAATCTGATCCAGATGATAGCAAGTCAATCTCTGGATATATTTTCACTTTGAATGGTGGAGCTGTGAGTTGGAAAAGTTCCAAACAGCAAACTGCAGCTGACTCAACTACTGAGGCAGAATACATAGCTGTTAGTGAAGCTGCTAAGGAAGCAGTCTGGATGAAGAAGTTCATCACAGAGCTGGGTGTAGTTCCTGAGATTGCCGGACCAGTCCCAGTTTATTGCGATAACACTGGAGCAGTTGCACAGGCTAAGGAACCAAGGTCTCATCATAGATCCAAGCACATTTTGAGACGCTTCCACCTTGTTTGAGAGATAATCGAAAGACAAGACGTCAAGATTGAACGAGTAGACACAAAGAACAATATAGCAGACCCATTTACTAAAGCTCTACCACAGCAGCAATTCAATCGTCACCTCGATTGTATGGGGTTAAAATATAAGGGCGATTGGCTTTAGTGCAAGTGGAAGATAGAAAGAGTAGATGCCCTATAAGCCAATCATTTGATGGGTTTCTCTTTGTAATCCTCCAAATCATGTACTTTGACACTCGATATATATCAATAAAGGCATTGTGTTTCATCATTTGCTGCTTATCTATTTTATTATTGGATGATGAACCCCATAAATTAGGACATTGGTTTTAAGGGTTATGATGAGATCATACCAGTGAGACCTAAAATCCTAAAATCCTAATTTAGAATATTTCCAGTCAAATTGGTATATTGAGTCGGGGATCTATATTACCGGAAAGACTGGCACATCTTATGTATGCTCAATGTAGAGGGTGATTGATCTCACAATCACTTGTGTGAGACACTAATACAAAGATGTGGGTGCTCATTAGAGGAATGAGTTCACTGAAATGACCAGCCATGAGAACATCTTATGGATTCTTACTTAATTATCAAAAGATGGTTCTCATAGTGGGAGTTGTGCAAGTGATCCTTAGACCTGAGATCACCATGGTACCTTGTGCACTTGAAGCTATGTTTTGGTTTACCCTCATTCACGACATTGCGTTGTGTACGGAATATTCTGGATATGGTGGATTTTGTACGAAGGTTGTGAGTAGGTCAACAAGGAATCAGTCACTTCTAGTAAGAGAAGGTAACATCCTACTTACTCTAATCTTTATGATGATTCAAGAAGCCTTTGATCAAAGCAAAATGAATATTAGAAAGAGTTTCTAATGTTTCATTGTTTGAATTATCATATAAAAGATTGAAAGAGACATGAATAAGTGATTGAGTTTGATATTGATCCATACTCGAGCACTTATTCAGGATGTAGTATGACTGAGGGATTGAATTGCACAGTAACTTTCCACTGAAGGGTATGTTTGGATTTGTCCAATACATTCCTCATCTTCCGGGTAGACATGATACGTTGCTAGACGTCAATCATGTCTTGTGGGTTGATCGGATCAAAGAGTTTGATTAGATCAAAGCATCAGAAAGGTTCTGATTGCTAAGTCAGGTTTAGCACTAAATTGAACCTAAATTGGATTAGAGGTATTCTAATCAGGTTAGGTCAACTTGCACCTGCACCTACTGCTGGTTAAGATAAGGAACCCAATGGGTCACACACAAGGAAATTGATCAAGGGTCTAATTGGATTAGATCATGTTTGCAAGATGAACATGCTAGCACGTGTTGCAAACCCTAGCTCCTGATTCAAATTAAATTCGAATATGATTCCTAGATTTGGTTGATCTAATATGATTAGATCATGACCTAATATAGGTTAGCCAAGAGTTGAAACCCATTTGGCTTTAATTAGATCTGATTTGATTAGGTTTAATATTTTCTTTAAGTTGGTTAAACCCAATTGGATTGGGTTTGATAGGGCCTTCACTTCTGGACCACTGGATGGCTCTCTGGATGAAAGATCTAGACCGTTGCTCAGCGCCTGAATCTGGACCACTGGATGGCTCTCTGGATGAAAGATCTGGACCGTTGCTCAGCGCCTGAATCTGGACCATCGGTGATGGCATCTTACTTCTGGACCATTGGATGGCACCCTGGATGATGATGTCTTGATCTAGACCATTAGATGGCACCTAGATCTGGACCATTGGCTTTGGTTCACTGCATTTGGGCCCTTGGATCATCAGGATTTAAGAGGGAGATGTGAGAAAGAAGTTGATACACCCTTCTCCTTAGCACCCCATCATGATGGGATGCATCTCTTGGCACATGCCTCATCATGATGAGGTGTGTGGATGGGATGCATCCCTTTATGATGCATCCCTCCATCTCTTATAAATAAGGAGGTGCCTTGGGGTTCTAAAGATCATCCAAGAAAAAGCCTTTCCTTCTCTCTCCCTTATCCCTTCTTTCTTACAAGTCTCTCTCTTTTGTCCTAACCCAAGACAAGAGGGTCTTCTTTAGGACAAAAAGGCTAGTGAATGTTTTAGAGGTAGAAAGGAAGAAGGAAGTGAAGGAAAATCAGCCAATTAAATCCTTTGGAAGGATTGAACAATTAGAATCAAGTTTTGGTGGAGCTAGAGTCTTGAACCCATTCCTGTGTGGATCAACATCGGAGGGTGAACATTTGGGCACCTTAGGACATCTTCAGATATATTGGATATAGCGTGATAGGTATTCTTCTATACCAAGATTATATTTTCTACATTATTTGGTTATACTATTAAGGCGATCTTGGCTTATTAAGGTTTCATATAATGGGTTTTATAAGAAAATTTTATAATCCCGTATCTTCCGCTGCGCCCTAGGGCACTGGGAAACCCTAACACGAATAACATCCAAGATACGTCCCAGTTCCCCTGTTCCGAGTTCATCTTTTCAACCATGAACCAAATCCCAACATCCCAACAGCATCCGGATTAACTTCATCTACCGAATCCCTTGTTTCCACTAAATCAATTATCATCCATGGATAAGTCTCCGCCTTCCAACCATTCCGTGAATCTCTCCTGTGACTTCATCTCTTCCGAAATCTCCTGCTCACGGATCGTTACCTCCTTCCACATCTTCCACGCGTCTGGCTCAGCTCTCTCCCATCCTTATCCAAACGACTTTCCCTGCTTCAGCCACAGAGGAACAGAAATCCCAACGTCCGGATCAGAGCCTTCTCCACGTCCGCAAGCCATTCCGCGTTTCAGCATTATCCGAACCTGCAGCTGAGATTTCCAAACGTCCGAGCTTCACGGATCGTAGCCTAGCGAATCCCTGCATTCAGCCAACGGCAAAGGTCTATCCTTATCTGTGATTCAAAACAAAGGAGAGAGGGGGAGATGGCAGCCTATAAAAGGCTCAGGCGTGAACCGAGGAGGGGCATACTTCACCACCAAGGGGGCCGGTTGATCCCATCCATCCTTCGGAGGAGTCCTTCCGGGAGACAGAGAAGGGAGGAGAGAACCAGAGACAGGAGGAAGAAAAGAAGAAATGGAAGCTCTCGGCGCTGCCACTGTTCAACTCTTCATGGAGGGCTAATCTCTTCTCTAGGGCTGGATGCAGCCCTAACAAAGGGAGACGGGTTTTATATTTTATTTTATATTCTTGGGGTTGTATGAACTTATTGTTTCTAATGGATATCTTCTTTTGAATCATATTTAATTTCTGTGATTTTAAGTATGATGTTCGTACAACTGTTCTTCATGATCACTAGGTAAATATAAGATAGTCCATGCTTAAGGAAGATGCAGTGTGCTACCACCTTAGATTAGGGTAGACATTTCATACCAACTGAAGATGGATTATGCCCAAATTACTTCTGTGAATTTCTATTCGAATGCTTATTAGGCTTGTAGCCAATTTGCATATTAATCCAAGAATAAATTAAAATACAAATAACCCTTGATCCAATGTTAGTGGTGAATTCCTTGCCCTAGGTTCTCCCAAACTGATATCCCTTTAATTGCATTTTTTTTATCAAATTTCTTAGTTTAATAGTCTTCACAAATTCATCCTTTTGAATATTTTTATTTTTAAGAAAAATAACTATACCCCAATCCCTGTGGATCGATGCCCGTAATCACTATCCTACCAGATACGTGCTATTGCGTGGTCTTTAAAGTTGACTATCAATGATTAAGAAATTGAGTTCTATAAATATACATACTTCAATGATCATCTATATCTCTCCTATATTCTTAAAGACTTCCATCAATATATATATATTTTTTTTTAAAAAAAGGGGTGAATGATCTTAAAGCTAGAAATATTTCAGCTCACTCAAATGATTCTTAAAAGAAAGAAAATGTAAATGCTTTTGAAAGAAATTGAGCTTCAAATGAATCATTTTCTAATTAATATTTCTATACATTTTCTCAAAGATTAAGAGAAAGCATAACTTGTTCTTGAAGGATTAGAAAGAGTAATTGCTACAAATTTTGAATAATTCTAGATCACTCTACATTCTCGATATCATAGAATTTCAGTTCTATTCATGCTTATCATCAAAATCTGAAATTCAACAAAGAAAAGAATGATTAAAGAAGAATGCATCTTTTGAGGGGGAGCTTTAGATATTTAATCTAAATGCAAAAGGCTACATCCATTTGATGAATATCTTGAATATTTTATGGATTGATTTTGATGAACCTCCTTATATTGCGTGACTTGCTTTAGTTACATAATAAGCTTATATCTTAAGATGAGTTCTATAAAGGTTGTCTTATCTCAAACCTTGAGTCTTATGAAAATATGTTGAAACTTATAGAAAATATATTTTCGAGATTGACAATTTTATTGAACATTATCTTCAAATTTTGAACTCTTAAATGGAACGATCAATTAAGAGGAAGAAAGAAAATTTCAGAAGGAAAGATTATATGGAACTTAATCGCATAAATCCATAACTAAAGGAGATAGAAAGAATACTAAATGAAATGTGATATAATATTCTCCAATATGTATCATCTGAAATTTAATCTGAAAATCTTTACGATACACCTTGAGGCTTGTTATTTGGTTAGTATATCTTATGCATCAATCATGAACCAAATTGCAACTCAAATAGTTGATCTTAAGAGCCTCTAATTTAATAAAAAAGGAGGAGAATAATGTGTTGAATTTTTTTGAGTATCTCTTAGAAAACCTATTTTTGGAATTCACTAATGAGTTCTTATTGGCTTGTTCTTTAGAACTTCAATTTTTGTGCCAATTTATTATTATATGTACCAAAATGTGCCTCTTTTTAAAGGAATAAAGTCTTTAAAAGAGCTTTAAAAGAACCTTCAAAGCTTTGAATTTTATGTATGCTCTAAGATATATCATAAATTGCATGAATTCATGTTTTGGTATTTATGCCACAATATTTTTACATCATAAAAGAACTTTGCAATCATACTTAATATATTGCTCATATACTCTGAAAATTAGTTAAATTGCTCTCATGTTGCTAAAATACTTAATATATTAGACAAAAGATCTTAAATGAACAAGCTTTCATACTTATTATTAAAGAAGGGCTAGATTTCCATTCGTGCTTTCTTTGAATATCATTTGACTTCTTGAATTAACTTAAGAAAGATTTTACCTACACTTGATTTGAAAACTATCCTTGGAATCACATTCGATGTGTTCTGCTCTGAAATTATCTTAATTGGCTCTGGTCTATGCTCATTAATCTTTTTCCAACATTATTGCCTTGAGTTATATGATTCATATTCTTGCAATAATTTGACATGCAAATCAGAGTACAATAAGAAATATT